>NC_067405.1:41118454-41421787 GCF_009764475.1 Pristis pectinata
AATTTTCCATTAATTTCCTTTACACTTTATTGCTAATACATGCAAATGTGGAAATCAAGAAGTTGCCATCTTATTCTTTCACAAAGTGTTCAGAGACAGATTTGACAAATAAAACAGTTCCCCTCTAATACTGATATAATAAGTCAGGGCTACTCCATCCAGAACATTTATGATCTTGTTTGATGGTGATTATCAATTAACACAATCTCTTTGACCTTGACAAATTGCAAGCTTGGAGCTACATTCCTTCAAGGGTTTAAATTTCTATTTTATTATATTTTAATTTTTTGTTTGTTTCTAGCTCGTACTCAGTTCATCCAGTCTCTGTTCCAATCTTTATTTGCCTTTCTGTTCCTTGATTTAAATCTAATTTTTATTTCATGCTTTATACTTTCAAGTTTGTACTCTGCAGCCAGTGAATTCAGCAGCAGAACCGGAGCATTAAGGCTGCCAATTTATTGTAAGATGCAAAGCATGCATTTCCAACACATATTGCACTGCTTGCCATATTGGGAAAGCTGCAAGTCTGTGTGATCCTGTGACCTGTCAGGCAGACTTCAGTCAACCTGACATGCTAATTTAATGTCAAGGATGCCAGCTTGCAGCTCAATGATGAACCTCTTTGAATTCAGTGCACAAAAAATGTAGAGAGTTTAGCAGCAGGAAGGACAAACCTCCCCTGTGTTCTTAGTACTCGCAAGTTGAGGTCAAATGATTTCTATGAGTTTTGTTTCTAGTCAACTAGCATTTGTTGTCTCTAGCATTCAATTCAGGTTTTAGGACTAGATAATAAATAAGGTATAAATGATGGTTTAATTTGACTTCAAGCACTTGAGTGCTTTAGTAACCACTCCTCTTGGTATGCAGCATCTCACAGAAAGAGCAGAGGATACACAGATTAGGAGGAGGAGTAGGGGGCAGAAGGTTTCTCGTGAGGAGGTCCTGTCTACTCAGCAAAGAACAATGCTTGAGGTCTTTGCAATTCGGTAAAGCTGTCCTTAGTGAAATGGGCTATGTGCTTCAGCCAGAACTCTTGTGGCTCGTTATCCATCCCCTTGAGTATTGATATGCCACTCATCTCCATACCCCTGTCACCTCCCTTGCTAATACATGCCATGTGTAGGGTGCAGCACAGGAGCAAATACTGGATCAGAACAAATTTTTGCTACAAAGCTCCTGAATACTTGGACAGCTGTCAATAAAATGAACAGTGCATGCTATTCCTTCTCTAACGACCACAAAGTCTAAGCCTTCCAATTTATTTGGATTGTAAGATTAAGTATGCTGGCCAACTTAAAATTTCTTCATAATAATTAATTACTTTTATACAAAATAGATGTTTATCAAGTCATTTCTATAGATAGAATCAACGCAGGTTTTAGGACTAGGTAATAAAAAGCACTATAGAAAGCATCCTATCTGGATGTAGCACAGCTTGGTATGGCAACTGCTCTGCCTAGGACCGCAAGAAACTGCAGAGAGTTGTGGACACAGCCCAGCGCATCACAGACACCAGCCTCCCCTCCTTGGACTCTGTCTTTACCTCCTGCTGTCTTGGTGAAGCAGCCAGCATAATCAAAAACCCCACCCACCTGGGTCATTCTCTCTTCTCTCCTCTTCCATTGTGTAGAAGATACAGGAGCCTGAGGGCACGTACCACCAGACTTAAGGACAGCTTCTAACCCACTGTGATAAGACTATTGAACGGTTCCCTTATACAATGATATGGACTATGACCTCACAATCTACCTTGTGACCTTGAACCTTATTGCACTGCACTTTCTCTGTAGCTGTGACACTTTACTCTGTACTGTTATTGTTTTTACCTGTACTACATCAATGCACTCTGTACTAACCCAATGTAACTGCACTGTGTAATGAATTGACCTGTACGCTCAGTTTGTAAGACAAGTTTTTCAATATACCTCAGTACAAGTGACAATAATAAACCAACACCAATAAATAGGGTTTCATAGAGCACAGAAATAGGCTCTTTGGCCCACCATGTCAATGCCGATCATCTAATCCTATCTATACTAGCATTTGGTCAATTTACCAGCAATTGGTCTATGCCTTGGTGATTGAAGTGCTTGTCCAGATGCTTCCTAAATGTTGTGAGAGTACCTGCCTGCTCTACCTTCTCAGGTAGTGTGTTCAAGGTTGCAACCAGTCTCTGAGTGCAAAAAATCTTCCTCAGATACCCTCTAAAACCTCGTACTCCACATCTTAAACTATGCCCACTGGTCTTAGGGACCTCTGATGGGAAAGTTTACTACTATCTACCCTAAGTATGCCTTGAATAATTTTGTATATCAGGTCCCACCTCGACCTTTTCTGCTCCAAGAGGAACATATCCAGCCTATCTAGTTCTCCTCATAAATGAAACATTCCATCCCAGGCTGTCTTCTCTGTACTCTCTCCAATGCAATCATGTCCTTCCTCTGGTGTGGTAAACAGAAATTCACACAATATTGCAGCTGTGGCCTGTTCTTGTACTCTTTGCTCAAGTTAATGATGGCAGGTATCCCGCATGCCTTCTTCACCACTCTTCACCACTCTATCTACCTGTGATGCCAATTTTGGGAACCTGTGACTATATACCAAGGTCCTTTTCTTCTTCAATGCACTCTAGAGCCTTGTCATTCATGGTATAAGTCCTACCTGTACTAGACCTCCAAAAGTCCATCAGCTCACACTTATCAGGATTAAATTGCATCTACCATTACCCTCCCCTTTGTACCAGCCAATCAATTAACTTACTGTAGCCTAAGACTACCCTCCTCACTGTCAACCACACCACCATTTTTTGTGTAATCTGCTAATTTACCAATCCCACATTCACATCTAAGTCGGTAATGTATATAATTTGTCTCTGTTGGACACTGCAGGTCTCAGGCTCCAATCACAAAAGCAACATTCCACCATCATCCTCTGCCTCCTATTACAACCCAATTTTGGATCCAATTTACCAGTCTGCCCTGATCCCATGAGCTCTAATCTTTTGGACCAGTCTTCCATACGGGACCATGTCAAAGGGCTTACATAACCTCATCAACCATACTCTCATCTATCTGGTTACCTCTTCTAAAAAAGAACTCAATTAAATTAATCATAGAGAGTATCCCACCAACAAATCTGTGCTAACTATCCCTGATCACTGTCTTTCCAAGTGCAGATTAATCCTGTCCTTTAGTTTAATGCACTTTTTCTTTGCTTCCTAATCAACTGATGAGGAATCCCCATTAAAGTCAATGGGATCTCTGATCACACACTAGGCAATTCCAGCAAGGCCAAACTCTGGCATTGGACTTCATGTAAAGGACAGTGATGGAATGTTGTGTTGTGTGACTAATTTGCCCTTATACTAGAGATTTACCACTGACAACTGGTGAAAGTTATATTTTGCTTTTGCAGTTGAAGGTTTGAATAAAGCTAAGAAATGCACAGCTTGCACAATATGTTGAACATCAAAACAAAAACTGCAAATACACTGGAAATGTAAAATAGAAACAAAGTGTTGGAAAAACTGAACAACTTGGGCAACACCTGTATGTTTCAGGTCAAAGACCCTTCCTCAGAATGGAGAGACAATAAATTAGTCTAAGTAGCTGTGAATGATGGGGAGGGCCCAGCAGACCAGAATATACAAATGGAGGGAAAAAGGATGAGATGAATGGCAGGCAAAAATGGTTCAATCCTGATACAAACAGAAGGAAAGAGCCAGTTATTAAAAGTTGGAGAATTCAATACTGAGTCATGATCCCTGCAACCTTTCTTGAGGTATTGTTCTTCAAGCTTGCATTGGGCCTCATTATAACCGTGCAGTAAGCCACAGACAAAGATCAGAGTGGGAATGGAGTGGGGAATTAAAGTAACAGGTAACTGGAAGCTAAGGCTCACTCCTGCAGACTGACTGCAGGTGCTATGCAAAGTGATCAAACAATCTGGTTTCTGTAGTGTAGAGGAGGCCATGTTGTGAACACTGAACAAAATACACTAGATTGGAAGAAGTGAAGGTAATTTGCTGCCTTACCTGGAAGTACAAAATCAGAATCAGATTTATTATCACTGACATATGACGCAAAAGTTGTTGTTTTGTGGCAGCAGTACAGTGTGAAGACATAAAATATAAATTACAAAAATAAATAGTGCAAAAAAGAGGAATCATGAGGTAGTGTTAATGGGTTCATGGCTCGTTCAGAAATCTGATGGCAGAGGGAAAGAAGCTGTTCCTGAAACATTGAGTGTGGGTCTTCAGGCTCCTGTACCTCCTCCCCAATGGTAGTAATGAGAAGAGGGCATGTCCTGGATGGTGAGGGACTTTAATGGTGGATGCTGCCTTCTTGAGGCACCGCCTCTTGAAGATGTCCTCAATGGTGGGGAGCGTTGAACCCGTGATGGAGCTGGCTGAGTCTACAACCCTCTGCAGCCTCTTGCGATCCTGTGCATTGGAGGTTCCATACCAGGCAGTGATGCAACCAGTCAGGATGCTCTCCACCGTACATCTATAGAAATTTGTAAGAGTCTTTGGTGACATACCGAATCTCCTCAAACTCCTAATGAAGTAGAGCCACTGGTATGCCGCCTTCATAATTGCATCAATGTGTTGGGCCCAGGATAGATCCTCTGAGATGTTGACACCCAGGGACTTGAAGATGCTCACCCTTTCTACCACTGACCACTCAATGAGGACTTGTGTGTATTCTCCCGACTTCCCCTTCTTGAAGTCCACAGTCAATTCCTTGGACTTGCTGACATTGAATGCGAGGTTGTTGTTGTGACACCACTCAACCAGTTGATCTATCTCACTCCTGTACGCCTCCTTGTCGCTATCTGAAATTCTACCAACAGTGCTATCATCGGCAAATTTATAGATGGTGTTTGAGCTGCCTGAATCACTGGATGGAAAGAAGTGAAAGGGCAGGTATTGTGTCTCCTGCACTTGTATGGGAAAGTGCCATCTGACACGGAGTGGTAGGCAAGGATGGAAGAGCAGATTAGGGAGTCATGAAGTGAGTGATCCCATGGTGATGCTGGGAGGGGAGGGGAATATGTGTTTTGTTGTAAAAAATATACTACTGTCAAGACCCGAAGTAATCATTCACACTCGGGGTACCCAGTGTTTTCTGAATCCCAGACTCAGGGTCTCTCCTTGCAAGTATTTGTTCTAGGTGCAGCCCTAGCTTTCTGTAAAGAGTTAAATCCAGCTTCCAGGATCCATCTCCCTCCATTCCTTCTGTTATTCAACAGGACTTTTCTACATTATCAGTCTCAGTTGGTCTTATCTATTTCAGCCATCCTTGTCCCATAACAATTGGTTGCTACAGCAGCACCTTCCATTAACCTTACAAATATGTAGCATCCTACGTATTGGTATACCTGTTTATTATTGTCACTTGTAACGAGGTACAGTGGAAAATTTGTCTTGCATACCATTTGTACAGATCAACTCATTACACAGTGCAGATACATTGGGTTAGTACAGAGTGCATTGAGGTAGTACAGGTTAAAAACAATAACAGAGTACAGAGTAAGGTGTCACAGCTACAGGGAAGTGCATTGTAGGTAGACAATAAGGTGCAAGGTTATAACAAGGTAGATTGTGAGGTGAAGAGTCCATCTCATTGTATAAGGGAATCATTCAATAGTCTTATCACAGTGGGATAGAAGCTGTCCTTGAGCTTGGTGGTATATGCCCTCAGGCTTCTGTATCTTCTGTCTGATGGGAGAGGAGAGAAGATAGAATGACCCAGGTGGGTGGGGTCTTTGATCATGCTGGCTGCTTCACCAAGGCAGCGAGAGGTATAGACAGTCTACGGAGGGGAGGCTGGTTTCCGTGACATGCTGGGCTGTGTCCACAAGTCTCTGCAGTTTCTTGTAGTCCCGGGCAGAGCAGTTGCCATACCAAGCTGTGATGCATCCAGATAGGATGCTTTCTATAGTGCATCGATAAAAGTTGGTGAGTGTCAAAGGGACATGCCAAATTTCTTTAGCATCCTGAGGAAGTAGAGGCATTGGTGAGCTTTCTTGGCCGTGGCATCTAACGTGGTTGGACCAGGACAGGCTGTTGGTGATGTTCACTCCAAGGAACTTGAAGCTTTCAACCCTCTTAACCTCAGCACCGTTGATGTAGACAGGTGCATGTACACCGCCCCCTTTCCTGAAGTCAATGACCAGCTTTTTTGTTTTAACTGACTTCCAGCTTGATATGTTCATTCCAAAATTTTTAATTGGCATAGGTGGCTTCTTCAAAACAATTCCTGAATCAAAGTTCAATGATAAATTCTAGACAATTCACTCCTATGGTTGAATCCATTATCGATCTCCTCCCTTCATAATCCCTTAGTGTTCTCAGAGAGCTTTACAGACCATTAACTGCCACTGTATGCAGTTACCTCTAGATGTCTTTTAAGGCTGCATGCACTGTCCATTCTTCTGTTCTGTGATGATTGTTTTAACCTTCTGACCATCCGTTGCTCAGTGAACCCTGAATCTCTGCTTTATGGAAATTTCAATGGAGATTAGAATTGTCAAGTCTAACCCAGCAAGGCACACTAAGCTGTGTGTACCAGAGCTCAAAGCTAGGCATCCTGGAGTGGCTTGTCTCCTAACTGACAAAAACCTCTCCACCACCTTCAAGAGGTGTCTTGGAATGCTCTCCACTTGTCTTAATGGATGTAGCTGCCACAACACCTGTGGCTTGACACAATTTAGAACAAAGCAATCCACGTGAGTAATAGGCCATCCACTTTTTCAGTCACTCTCTCTCTTCTGTGGCTACGAGGTACAACATCCACAGATGTATTGCAGCAAATCATCAAAGCCTTTTCCAGCATTTTTAAAGTGAAGTCTCAGTTAGATGGTAGACAACTATATTCAGCGTGATGCACCAATCTGAGCAGGAAATCTTGTGATGCCCAAGCAACTTCTTTGTTCCAGACAGTCATATGCAATACAATGCTGCAGTTTGTCAGCAACAAGGAGTTTTTTCAAAGATTTAAACACTTTCACTCTGGTGTAATTATCAAGTGACTTTGAAGGATGGGAATACAGCATGAGGAAATTTGGGGGGAAAATTCTCCCCAAATGAAATAATTCATTAAACTATAGGAGAAAATGAATACATTGAATATGGTCTTTAATGGTGCCATCTAGAAGTGCGTTTCTCCCCTGTTATTTTCTAAAGAATAGAAATATTTTAGAACAAATGTTAATATAGCCCCAGGAGCTGGTTGAAGTACAAGAAGGAAACTTTCTACATTGCTTCTCAGAAGAGCAATATCTGAGAAAAGTTCGGCCACAGATTTGCTTGGGGATTGGGCATAAAGGAGAGGGACAAAGATGCTCAGTGATGGAGGAACAATTGAGTATGGCCTAGAAATGGTCAATGTCCACAAAAGTTTGATGCTTCTTAGATCCAAATGAGGCCTGTTTTTGGTGGATATTCTGTCCACACTATACAAAGCTGGAGATGATAAAGACAGGAAAATAGGAGGTTTCAAACAGATTTGTAGCAGTTCTTGCCTCTAATAGAACTAGTACAATGCAAACTGGGAGGAAATTGATGTTCATGACCCATTGAGAATGTGGGTGGAAAACAACATTATTTCTTGATTAGAACAAAAATGAGAAAGAAACTAGAGTAGAATGTTTCAATATTTCTTCCTACAAAGAGGTGGGGCAGCACAATGTGCAGAGCTGAATCCTTTGGGGAAACATACTGGCACACCCATCCAACACTCTGATGCTGCACCTTGTACTCCTTTAATACAGGACAGAAGAGAAATGCCCATACTGACACAGATGTCGGGGAGAAGTATGTAATAGCAGATAAACTTGGTTTGAGGAAGAGAAGTCAGCACTCGCTATGCTGCATTATGTGGCTGAGAATTTTCGGGACTTATTTTCTTCCCTACAATAAGACCATACTCTTTTTATTAAAAAAATAAGTTGGCAAATCAAAAATATGATTGACCCATAGTTGCAAAAAAAAAATTAAGACATTTTGACCATGTGTAATTGTGACAATTTTAAGTTTAGAACTTTTGTTAGAGTCATAGAGTTGTACAGTAGAGAAACAGGCCCTTCATTCCCACCGCATCAATGCCAACCATCATGCCTATCTATACTGATTTCACTATTCTACATTAATTCCATATCCCTCTATATTTCGTTTGTTCAAGTACCAGTCAAGATGCTTCTTAAATGCTGTTACTGTTCCTGTCTCCTCCACCACCTCTGGCAGCTCGTTCCAGATACCAACTACTCTATGTGGAAAAATTTACCACTCAGATCCCCTTTAAACCTCCTCCCTCTCACCTTAAACTTATGTCCACCCGTTTTAGACACCCCTGTCCATGGTAAAGTTCCTCTGGCTATATACCCCCTCTATGCTTATTATTTTATATATCTCTATCTGTCACCTCTCAGCCTCCTTTTTCTCCAGGGAAAACAGTCCGAGCTTGTCCACTCTCTCGTGATGACTTGAGCCCTCCAATCCAGGCAAAATCCTTGTGAAACTTTTCTGCACCCTCTCTAGCTTAATCACATTCTTCCTGTAGTGTGGTGACCAGAACTGCACCCAATACTCCAAGTGCAGCCTAAACAACATTTTGTACAACTATAACATGACGTCCCAACTTGTTGTACACAGTGCCTTGGAATGATGAAGACAAGCATGGCATATGCCTTCTTCAGCCTGTCTATCAATGTTCCCATTTTCAGGGAACTATGTACCTGTACCCCAAAGACTCTCTCAGTTCAACAACACTCCAGGGCTGCGCTATTCAGTGTGTATGTCCTCCCCTGGTTTAACTTCCCAAAATGCAACACTTCACACTTGTCAGATTTAAATTCCATCTGTCATTCCCTTGCCCACTTTCCCAGTTGATCTATATTCTGTTGTAGCCTTCGACAACCTTCTTCACTGTCCAACACACTACCAGTTTTGGTGTCATTTGAAAACTTGCTAATCATGTCACCTACTTGTGTCAATATGCACCCTAATTCATCCATTTGTCATTGAGATTGACAACCTGTAAATTGTGGTTTCCAGGCTTCCAGGTGAGATTGTAGAGAAAAATATTGTAAGTGTGAAGTAGGAACTTCTGGAAATACACACCAAGTCAATCAGCACCTGAAACTTGTCATCAACATTTTGGCAAGATGGACATGAGAAATGGAAATTCTGCTGAATAGCAATCAGAGAAGATTGTCCACCTTTAAAGGTACCCTGATCAATGTATCTGGACAGCAGCGACATATAACTGCCATGCAGGAGAGAAATGAAGAGCTTATGATTTTCACAAAGGGACATCAAAATCCTGATCATCAAGATAGAGACCAACCAAGGTTGCCATTGGAAGAGCCTGACAGGAGGTAACAGGCATAGTACTGCAATATCATTTCAAAGGTAAGAGGTTCAATTTCTCAATTCTAAAAGAGCAGATTCTCATTTAATGATCTCACTGGTCACTAACCCCCTTCGGAGTATCTGCCATCCATAAACCATGTGATTGACTCTTAATCCCCTTAGCCAATATTGTCTTGCCAACATCATCTATATCTTTATGTCACTGAAATTCTTAAGCAGGGCCTTATAAATGCTCAGAAATAGAAACTGCATTTCCTGTCTTTTGAAGGATTGCTTTAGTTTTGGTAAATCAGTCGAAGTCATCCATTTCTCAGGAAGCTTCCCCTTAAATGACATTAGAACAGGTGTTAGCATGAAGGGCTGTCAGGGGAAAAAAAATGTGATGGCTGTAAAGGAGAGATGGCAGAGCTGGAAGAAACCTCCCAAGAAGAAAGAAATGCAAGATGCCTTTCAAGGTAACTAGGTCCTCAAGTCCTGCACCCTAACCCTTGAATTTTTCCTAATGTCGTGCATGTTTTTTTTAAACTTAGCAGTCCTCTTGGAGGAAAGTGTGACATAGTGAAAGGATTAATATCTGACAGACTGCAATGTGGATGATTTTTCTTTATCTGTAACTTTCGTATTATCAGCTGAAACACTGGTTAGTCCTACACAATATGAGGGATATATATGGGCTTCTACAACTCATAGGATGAGTACAGCACTCTATACAAACCAGAAATAAGTTACCCTGCAGCACATCAACATAGAATATAGGACCACAGCTCTGCTAAGACTGACTCGAGGGTTATTTAAACCTTGCATCTTCTTGCTTAGGGATATTAATTGTGCCACTAAACCAGAGCCTTGTACATGCCTGAAATACTGGCATACACTGTCATCTCTGTGAATGGTATAATCACATGGAATTTTTTCTTATCTTTAAATAGCACTTTCTTGGAATCTATTCAGTTGCGGGATACGAACCCATTAAAGACACCTTGTTTTTGCTTGCTCTCCTTGTACTTGTGTTTGATTAAATTCTAAGCCCAATACCATTAGCTCCGACAGTAATGGGTGACTGACTAATCATTCCCTGAGCCTATTTTCTGAAATCAGGCTGCCTTAAGACTTAAAAACAGAACTGTTCCTCGACTGTCAACATCCCCGTAACCATTGATGTTGACCTGTTTTTGGAAGTTGACCCCAGACATTGCTGATGATTTTACATCTATACTTCTGGAAATCTGAGAGGTCCACAGCATCATCATACCAAAGCAGAATTTAGAAGTGGTAGGAATTATGTAATATGTGATTTACCCATGGAAAGAATGTTTTTTTAAAAAAAACACATTATATCACAAAATACAAAAAACTGAACATGGTTACAATGAATTCCTTTTTCCGATTTATTGGCGTGAGAAACAAAACTTCATGGCTATGTTATTTCCTCTTTTTGAAGGATTTGCACAAATTTTAATGAAAAACAGAAAATATGAAATCATCATTAATTAAATAATGTTATGAAACTAATGATTTTAGTTTAATAGATCTCTTTTTCCTCAATAGTATCACAATATTTGTCCTTAAGTGGATCCTTGTCTTACAATCCAAAAGTTTTTCTTCCTCTTGCTAGGATATGAGATTCAGATAAATATTTCTGGATATTGCCTTACTAGAAAATGCATTAAGTTTTCATGTATAAATGCACTACTTTATATAACTAAAAATAGAAAATGCTGGAAACAAGTCAGGCAGCATCTGTAGAAAGAGCTTTAAGATTTCAAATCCTCTTAAAGGAAGAAAGATACATCAAGGTTTGAAATTTTGGGAGCTTGGAAAACCTGGAAGCTGAAGGCAAGCTACTGAATGGAACAATTAAAATTATGGATGTTCAAGGGGCTGAAATTGTAGCAATGCAGATAATTTGGAGATTAGTATTGGTTGAAAGAGCTTTTGTGTGGATCAAAATCAAGCTAGACCCTTGCAATATACCAGAAGTAACACATTGAGATCATGCAGAGAAGCTACTGCAGACAATTTTACAGCTGTAACTGCATTGATAAGAATGGCTGACTTTACAGGATGAATGAAAGTGTGATTATTTTTTAATGTCTTCTTAATTCCATCACTGTTAAAATTATGTTTAGAAGGAAATTCAACATGCAGAAGGAGAACTGAATAGTACTGCAGAACTGGCAATCCACAAATGATAGGTGATATCATGTGCACAAGCAATTGAGCCGCCACTACCTTAGGGCAATTAAAGGTGGACAAAAATTCCGCTCTTGAGCGCAATGTCCAAGTCCCAATTACTATCAAAAATGGTGAAAATACTTGAAATTGCAGAAAATTTCTGAATGGCTGCTGTCAGCACCAATGCTACTTGAGTCATAAACTTGTTCAAGGAGGCAATTAATTTTTATCCTGACTTATTATTGAAATGAACTGTAACATGGAGTAGGCTGTCCCACCCAATATACTTATTAGCATCAGTTTAGGTTAAGCTGCATATTAGGTGTTTCTCTCTTATCTAACTGACAAGCTGTACACTATTCAAACTAAAATCGCGACTATGCTAGTTTTAACAAGTAATACTGGGTTTTCCCTAATAGGAAAAGCAGTTGCACAATATTATGGTCAGGTTTTCTCACTCCAGGTACTGAGTTAGTTTCATAAGTACTGAAAATAACAGACTATTTCAATTAAAATCTGTGACTTTTGTCAATATTTACGAGTGATGTCATCACTGCTTGTCTTTCAGATGGAGAGTTAACTATTGTACATAAAAATGGAAGAGTGCAATATCACACTTGACAATGGCTCAGCCAATGAGAAACTTAACATCAAGGCAGAAATTCCATCTGGATTATGCCTGATCTCCACAATCTCAGGGAACTTCCTGCTTTAATGAAGTAACTGTGATCAGGTAGGTGAAGATGGTGCAAGTACTCATTAGCATTGACCATTTTGCTTAGATATAGCAGATTCCTGAATATTGCTGGCAATTATGTATTGATCAGAGTAATTACTTAGGTTGTGTTATCACCATCCACTGTCCGTGATGGTATCAAATAAGGTTGCGCTCATGACCTAGCCCCATGAACATGGTGTTGTTTTACACCTGCAGGCATTCAGGAAAACAAATGGAATGAATTGATATTTCATACCACAGTAATATTTAAAAATGAATGTAAAAGCAGAAGTGCTGAAAATCCTCAATAGATATAAGTAGCACCACAGTTATCCATAAACTTGGATGAGACACAAGTCTGAATACAAATTTAAATTCCATTAAGAAAATTCCTGGATTATAAAGCCATAGTCAAATAAATCTGAACATAAAACTACCCAGATGTCATAAAAGCAAACACCTACTTCACCAAAGTCCTTTAAAAGGAAATATGACATTTCAAGGTCAGGATATTGTTAGCAAAAAACAAACAGCTGGAGGCACTCAGTGGTTCAGGCATCTTCTGTGGAGGGACACGGACAGGGATGGGTCGAGACCCTTCATCTGGACTAAAAGATAAAGGAGAGACAGCCAGTATAAGGTGAGGGGAAGGGATGAAGCAAGAGCTGGCAAATGATAGGTGGATCCAGGTGACGAGGGAAGAGTGAAAATAGTGACAAAGGCTGGAAGGTGATAGATGGAGGTAACATAGGGCTGCAGGTGATGGAATCTGATGGGGAAGGAAGATGGAGCATGGAACCAAATAAAGGAAGTGGGGAGGGCAGATGGGAACAGTAGGGGGAGGGGCCCCAGCCCCATAAGCCCCTGTTTGTTTCCCCTTCACCCACTCCTGATCATCACCCACAAACTCCTCCCACTGGATCCCCTTCCCCCTACATTTCATTTTCAATGTGACAGCCAGTTTTCAATCCATGATAACTTACTTCCTCCAATATCTTGAGCTCTTAATATATGCACCAGTTTCTTGTATAGCACCTTGTTAAATGCCTTTTGGAAATTTAAATACACTACATTTATAGGTTCCCTTCTATCAGCTCTCCCTACCACATCCTCAAAGAATTGAAGCAAATTTGTCAAACATGATTTACTTGTCATAAAAGCATGTTGACAAGATTTGATTATACTTAGCTTTCCTAAATGATTAGTTACTTCCTCTTTGATTATTGACTCTAGCATCTTAAAGTCATACAACATGGAAAAAGGCCCTTTGGCCCACTGGTCTAAGCTGACTAAGGTGCCCATCCAAGCTAGTACCATTTGCCAGCATTTGGCCCATAACCTTATCAACCTTTCTTATCCATAAACCTGTCCAATTGTATTTTAAAAGTTGTTACTGTACCTGCCTCAGCCACATCCTTTGCCAGTTCACTCCACGTATATACCACCCTCTATGTTAAAAAAAAACAAAGTTGCCCCTCAAGTTCCTATTAAATTTTTCCCATCTCACCTTAAACCTATACCCTCTAGTTCTTGATTCCCCTATCCTGGGATAAAAACTGAGTGCATTCACCCTATCTAGGCCCCTCATGATTTTATACACTTTAATAAGATCACCTCTCAATCTCCTACGCTCCAAGGGAAAAAATCCTAGCCTGTCCAACTTCTCCCTATAACTCAGTCACTCGAGTCCTAGCAACATCCTTGTAAATTTTTTCTGCACTCTTTCCAGTTTAAAAACATCTTTCCTATAGCAAGGTGACCAAAACTGAACACAATTCTCCAAGTGCGGCCTCACTAGTATCTTGTACAATTGCAACATAACATCCCAACTTCTATACTCAATGCCCTGACTAATGAAGGCCAGCCTGCCAAAACCCTTATTCACCACCCTGTCTACATGTAACTCCAGTTTCAGGAACTATGTACCTGAACTCCAAGGTCCCTCTGTTCAATAACACACCCCAGGGTCCTACCACCAAGATGTTAAACTAATCGGTCTATAGTTACCCAATTTCTGTCATCATTTTTGAACAAGAGATTCACCTTGGCTGTGTTCCAATCTTCTGGTATCTTCCCAGAATTCAGTGAGTGTTGAAAAATTTCAATGAATGGGTCCATTATCTCCACAGCCAGACCGGGCCTTCAGGTCCCAGGGATTTGTGCACCTTCAGCCCTGAGTTTCTGTAAAACTTTGTCCCATGATTAGGATTTTTACATATTCTTCCATGTTATTTGTAATTAGCCAATCTATTATCTTGGGGATGTATGCAGTGTCCTCCACATTCAAGACTGATGCAAAAAGTTCATTTAACGCATCTGCTCTTTTGTAACCAATGAGACTTTAAATATGAGAATCTGATAGCATGGACAAATCTTCAGCACCGCTGAAATTCTCTTACTTATCTCTCCAAAGAGATCTTGAGAGAGTCTGCAGAATATCAATTGAAGCATGAAACCTGCTAATTCATCATTATCCTTGGTATGATCTTTCACTTGGCATGTTATTTCCAGCCTCCCTGTATGTAAGAATGATCACTTTCTAGAATTCTTGATCATTTCTATCCATATCATTTTAAGCCAATCCCATTCACATGATATTTATCAAGCTCTTTTTTTTCTAAAGAGCTAATTGACACAAGATTAATTGGATTTAGTAAAAGTCAAAATTGTATATTTGCATGAGAATAGGAATTAATTCTCATCTCAACTCTTATTTGATTGTATGCTCATGCTTCCTAATTCATTCCCAAAGTTAAATTATCACTCTGTGCCTGTGATATGCATAGGCACAAGCAGCTAGGTGAGCAGCATCAATGCTGCACAAGATAAATAGACAATTAACAAAGTGAAAATGAAAGGAGATTTCGAATTGATAAGTGATTGCTTGTGGGAAAACATTTCATTGTTCTTGCTTACAGCAGTATCCAGAGAATGGAAAGACCTGATTTCAGGATGCTGCCTTGTGCCCCACTTCCAACAAGTGTTGATGGGGCTGGGTGAAAGTGTTAAAACTGAATCACATTTCAGGGATGCATTGGCTCTGTGCCAAGAGAGAGGACAGTGGCTAATGTATGTTAACTATTAAAGTGGAGATAATTAGAACTGCAGAATAGTTTGCTTTATATTCATGAACAAAAAGGGGATGCAAAGGGAGAAAGACAAATTAAAGGAGAGGGCAAGCGGTTGGTAGGTAAATAATGTGGGAAAATGTAGGATTATTCCCTTTGGTGAGGGAAATAAATGGTATACAGTATATGATTATATATAGTGGGACCTGGTGAGTAATCCATGAAATGCATTAAGATTGAAAGAAGCAATTTATAAGGTGAATATGATGTTGTCCTTTATTGAAATTGGGTTGGAATATGAAAGTTAGATGCAGTGCTCCAATTATACAGGGGGTTGGTAACGCACACTTGAAGTACCATGTGCAAAATTGGTTTGATATTATGTAAGTATTTCCAATCGGTGGTGTGACGTACATTTGTTAGATGAGTGTGTTGTTCCAGAGGATTAACTGAATAAAGTGGGTCTGCTAAAAATAAGGGGTGATCAGTGAAAATGAGGGTAAGGGTGAGGAAAGGGGAGAGGACGGGAAGGTGGACACAGTGAACGAAACATAGGGAAATCAGAAGTAGTTGTATTCTATAAACACCATGCAGTTAATCTGTGCACAATTACATGTTAAAAATTAAAACCATTGTTTGATTTTTCATAAAATTTAATTTCTACAAAAATGTACAAATAGCTTAATTTACAGCAAAGTATACAACAGCATCTTAAGTATATTTCTGAAGAAGCAACGAAGTAAGTATTATGAATACTGGCCAGGCTTTCCTATTTGTGGTGTGGTACTAACAGGTCTTATTCATGCTTTATAGCCTGAAGCAGCATTATTCCCTTTGTTTTCAACCAACTCTAAACAAAGATGAGGTTGGTTACATCATAAACATTCCAAATTTAGACTTGCGTAGTAGCATCAAACAAAATAAGGATGATTTTAATCAATTGCTATTGCTAATAATGTCACTTAAAATATCTACAGCTTTCTTGACCCATCAGTATTCACTTTTATTACATATTTAATCTAAAATTCTTGCATTTATTTCAAAGCTGTAAATTAAAATAAAAACGTTGGTAAATAGTAACATTTACAACCTCCAAATAGGGATCCCACTTAAATATAAAACTGTCAACAATACATTCTGATATTTTCTTATCCAATAATCTTTGCTCTGATGTTTGAATATTCTCACTAAGTAGAGTCTGATATTTAATTGACATTTAGACACAAATTGAACTGGTTTCTATACTATTTTGAATATACGACCAGTTCACCAATGGTCTCTGAGTTATTTCAGTATCTCTACTCCCTAGGATAAAGAATTGTCAAAACTCCAAAAGCATGTTATATTTCTTGATAAGTTGTAACATTAAATCAGTTATGTAAGCAAGATAGCAAACAATATATTGACTTCATTTAAGGACTGATTCAAACATTTTAACAGTAATTAGATATTGTTTTAGCTCTCAAAAATACCTTTAATTTATTTGAACAATTATTTTAAGGCATCTGACCACATAGTCATTCCCAAGTGAATCTGTAATGACATTATTGGGTAATCTAGTTTTCAGTGCAGTTCCTTAGAAGACTGAGGATTTAAGTCAACTGATTCATTTCAAGTGTTTTATAGTATTAGCAATAGCACACATCATGCTATTTATAGTTTATAATGTGCTTTCTCCCAAAGTAAATGAAAATTAAGTATGGGCACATGGCATGCCATGTTGAGATATGAGCAATGTCTCTATGTTTTCAACCATTCAGTCAAAAAGCTTCGAAAATTTGTTTTAGTTACTCAGGATCATTGACAGCCATGAGTTCTTTGTGGATTTTGTACTAAAAGTAGGAACTCCAATGAAATTGATCCGTTAAGTCTCTTCCACCTTCAAGCACTCAGAGTCATGTTGCGGAGCACCCACTGTTGTGATCGGATTCCACTGCAGTCCCTCATGGTAGGAACCATTTTATCTTCCTCAGATGGCTCATCCAGACACTGATTACTATTTACATGTCGTAGTGTAAGTCTCTGGTGGATGGAAATGGAAGGAAGAAGAAAGCAGTGAGCTGAGAAAATGTAAAATCTACATTAAACATAAACTAAATTCATTACAATGCATTTAGCAAAGTTCCAGGGTACTTCAAAGGAGGGTTAGCATTTGATATTGAACCACAAATTGATTGTCTGACACTTGGCCAAATGCTTGATCAAACAAAAAAGTTTTAATAAGTGTCTGAGCAACTGTGATGGTTCAGGAGGAAATTCCATAGCTTATAACCTAGAAAGCTAAAGGCATGGTTGTCAGTGGTGGAGCTATTCAAAAGAGGAATGTGCACTTGTTGAAGGAGTACAGATCTGAGTGAAGGGCTGGAAGAAGTTAGTCAAAAATCCTGGAGGAAGTTGAAAAGTTAGATCTTTAAACTGGCTGTTCTTAGGCCAGGAGCCAATATAGATCAGCAAATATTAGGTTGATAGGTGAACAGGAGATAGAATTTTGAATCTCAGCTTTATAACACTTGAAATGGTAATATAAAGGTTATATTTGGAACCTTTTGAAATCTGACAGAGAAGTTCCTGTGCTATGGCAGATATACCACAATAATACTTAAGTGCATTTTTAACCTGATTTTGTTCTCTTAGTTTTACTTCCATCCTGTGACCTCAGTTTTTTTGACCTCCATTCCAGACTTTTCAGTATCTGATTATCACAGCAAGTACAGGAGTCCACATGAACACAAGAAGCAGGAAAAGGCCATACAGCCCTCACACCTGCTCTGCCCTTCGGTAAGAACATGGTTGATCTGATCTAGTCCTCAACTCAATTTTGCTACCTGGTCCCCACAACCTTGACCCTAGAAAATCTATCTCAAGTTTGAATAAGTATAATGTCAGAGTTGTTCATTGTCCATATATGAATAAACTTAAGGAAAATACACTTATCTGAAATGTGTATCAGAAGTACAAAATAAAATTTATGTATACACCAACAATTTCAAAATACTAACATTTACTGGTTAATGTTCTAACATAGCACTAACAGCAATTTCCAACATTTCTAACATATCTCAGAAATTGTTAAGATTGCTAGACCGCCAAAACAATTTAAGCAATTTTTTGATGCACAATAGAACTGTTTTGATTTGTGTCAGTGCGCTGCTGTTCTGAATGGATAAAAGGGCAATTTTTTTTTCTCTCTATCTACACATCCCAGAGGATCTTAATAAGCAGCTCAATTAATGGCCCACAAATCCTGTTTATCTCTTCATTTATTTTACCAAATGTGAAATGATTGGATCCTCCTAGAATACAAAGATCTGTGCCAGAAGCATAAATTTGTGGAAATCATCCAGGTTATGTATCACTGGGGCTTAGCTGGTGGCACCCTCGCCTCTAAACCTGAAGGTTGTGGTTTCAAATCCTTGTTCAGTTCAGAGACTTGAACACAAAAATTTACACAGACAGTGCAGCACTGAGTGAGTGCTGCATGGTTGGAAGTGCCATTTTCAAGAATGAATTATTAAACTGAGGCCCTGTCTGCTGCTCAGGTGGTGGTGAAAGATTCCATACCTCCCTTTCTTTCAGCCACCTGACTTTATGCCAGGGCTGGTTCATGGATAGAGAACCGCCCCATTTGAATATAATCTCCAACCTTGTGGAAAAAGACGAGTGCAGATAAATCAAAAAGAAAAATAAATGCAGATGCTGGAAATTCAAAACTTAAACTAAAACACTGAGAAGAGTCTGTAGGTCAGTTAACATCTGTGTAAAAAGAAACAATTAACGTTTCAGATTGGAACTGGAAAAAATAGAAATCCACATTTTAAGCTGCAGACAGCATCAAAGGGAATGTCCATGATAGAGTGAAGAAAAAATTCAGAATGAATGATGCAAGTGGTAGTGGTGTTGGCTGAATGAGGATGAGGAAGATTTGTTAGTTATAACTGATCTGTCTGGATGAGATGAACATAGAATGAGATGATTAAATTTAAAAAAAATTTTTTAATTTTATTTTACAGCGTGGTAACAGGCCCTTCCGGCCCATCGAGTCCGCGCTGCCCATTTTAAACCCAAATTATCCTACCTGTACGTCTTTTAGAATGTGGGAGGAAACCGGAGCACCCGGTGGAAGCCCACGCAGACACGGGGAGAACGTACAAACTCCTTACAGACAGCGACGGGAATCGAACCCCGATCGCTGGCGCTGTAATAGCATTGCGCTAACCACTATGCTACTGTGAGAGACAAGTGAAACAATGCTGGAACTGTGCGATACAAAATATTGCACTTGCTGAAATTTGAACAAGGGGAATCCTGGCAACACTAAATAGGCCAGGAAGCAACTGTGAAGAGGGAAAGAACTTGGCCAGTTCTGATGAAAGCTTAGTAATCTGAAAATGTTAAATTCAGTGTATTTGGATAAATATTTTTAAACATCCTTCTGAGACATCTAAAAACAGTTCAAGGGCTTTTGAAAGATGTACTTGTAAAATGTCACCACTGTCATTCTGAGGGCAGGGCCTCAGTCGAGCACCACCTGAGGCCCCATCTCCACATTGCCAGGCAACTGCGAAGAGTCGGGTCATTTCACCCTCCCCATCTGAGAATAATCTATGGGCAGGCATCACAGGCAATGAAGCTTGGCTTCAGGTCAGGTCCACTGACCAAAATCTAACCCATTGAAATATTTCTGTAAAAAGCACAAAATATACCAAATATACATAAACACCAAACACAGATCTGTACTACAAATGCATGCCCATTCTGGGAAAGACAACTAATCAATTATTTCTGTCAATGGCTAGACAAAAATCTGAACTGTTTTTTTAAGTTCTTTCTCAGATGCAGTGGTATTATTATCAAACTGCATCCCAGAAGTTCAGAAAAGTGAGCTGCACAGATAATACTTAATAGTCTGGTCACTAAGATCTACCAACTTTTACATATGCAGAAGGCAGTGATTCCTCTTTCCCATATCTCATTTTCTTTCCTTAAATGCCTTTATATTTGAAGTGGTAGATGCAGGGTCACAGCCTGCAGGGTTAACTTGCACATTAAAAGACCAGTGTATTTATACCCTAGTAAAAGTAAATCTGGTCTGGCAACAAGAGTACAAGGTAAGACATACCAGAAGGCCATGTGCGGAAAGTAGTAATTAGAAGTATAAGGCCATTGCCATTGGTAATTGAAGCCTCAACTGAACAAATAGATATAGGACCACCAGACCAGAGGTCTGTAAATACAAGACAATCATGCAGGGAAGGTGATATCAAAAACTATTCATCATGTGCCTTCTTGCCTTTGATTTATCAAGAAGTGATAGCTGACTGTGGGTACATTAGTGGCGTTAAGATGTTTCCGTTTGACTTAAAAACAGACTATGTGAGTGATTATCTTGCTCAACAACACTTTCTGGTAGATAATTTTTAGTTGCAGAACTTGTTCAGATTTTGGATTAACATGAACTCTTTGTTCATCATTATACCAATAAAGGAAAGACCTAATGTGCTTCCTTAACAATATTTAATGCCTGCTATCTAGCTATGGGAGAAGACAGCAGGTAGATGCTGCTACCTGTACATTAACACATTGTAATCTGTTAATATTGAATATTTGACCACCATTTTTATAGTTAATGTTTTAGGATCCTTTTTGAATCCTTCCATTGCACTTGTACATTGGAGGAGCTTCTGCTTGTGGTGCAATGGAAGTTTTGATCTCTGCCTTTGGCTAATATTTGAGTCCAAGAACAGAGCTGTGCACTAGCTATCTCTTCTCTAAGATCCCCTAGTTCCTGCCAGTGGAAATGCCTAAACTGCAGTGACACTTAGGAATTAAAAATAAACTGCTGAAGGAACTCCACGGATCAGGGTGCATCTGTGGAGGCAGAGGTATGGTCGACATTTTGGGTTGAGACCCTACATCAGTGTCCTGATGCAGCGTCTCCACTGAAAACGTCGACCATCCCTCTACCTCCACAGATGCTGCCTGACCACAGAGTTCCTCTAGCAGTTTATTTTTTTCTGCAGTCTCTGTGTCTCCATTTTACCATATCTTGGAGTTAATGGATTCAATGGTCACCTTCCCTGTTGAAGTTAAACAGATGGTATCAAATAGTCTTTGAGGTTTGCCAGGTGCATGGTTTCCCCAAAATGCATTACTTTGCACTTATGGGCAACATTGTAATTGCAACCTATCCCGTCAAAGCCCACAACTCCTTGAATAAGGTTCACAGGTGAAAAGCACACACGAATGGCACTGGGCAAGTTGATCTGCATTTCATTTCAAGTCACTTTAGCCTGTCTTTAAATGGTCCTGTGAATTTCTAAGCCAACATCCTTGGTCTAAGCTCTTTAAAATGTCAATTAGGTAACACTAAGTGTTTTGACAGCTAGCTTTGTATTGATTTGTATTAATATGCATTAGGCTTTTGAGTATTCAAAGTTAATTTTAACTGGTAATGAAATATGCTTAGGAATTGGATATAATTCAAGGTACAATTCCACACCTATGTATCCTTAAATCTGTTATTTGCTTAAAAATGATCAGGACAATCATTATATACAACACAGAATCCCCAGCATCTTTAAATGTGCCCTCTGTTAAGTCACCAATTTTGCCACTTTTTGTCAGCTCTGTTACCTTGGATGTGTAGCAGATTTTGACAGCAGCATCACTGATCCAATGCTTTACTCATCTTGGCATGTTCTAGTTACTTAGAGCAAATTGGCATAGCAGATGGAACTTAATGCAGAGGAGTGTAATATGCATTTCAAAAGAAAGAATGAGAAGTAACATAAACTTGTGATACAGTTTTAAAAGGGGGCGCAGGAAATGCACGAATTTGGTATGTACACAAGTCTTTGAAGGAGGCAGGATAGTGAAAAGACCACTAGAAACAAATATGAAATATTTGGCTTTATAAGAAGAATAAAGAAAATATGCTACAACTTTTAAGTTACTAGGTAGGCCCTAACTGGAACATTGTGTCCAATTCTGAGCACAACAATTTGGGAAGAATGTCAAAGTCTTAGTGTCAGTGCAGAAGGTATTCACAAGAATGGTACCAAGGATAAATGGCTTTTGTTATGTGATAACCATTAAATCTGGTGTGTTCTCTTTAGATTAGAGAAAATAAAGTGGTAGTTGAACAGGTCTGACAGACTTTAATTGAATCTACAAGAAGAAACTGTTTCCACTAGCGAGATGGTCAGTAAACTGAGAACACAGATTTAAGCTAACTGGAAGGAGAGTGGAATTGAAATCTATTTACGGTTTTGAAGAAAGTTATGATGATCTGAAATGCACTACTTAAAATGAGAGTGGAAATATATTCAACAGCAATTTTAACATTAGATAAGAATTTGAGAAAGAAAGCACTTGCATAGATTTCAGGACAGCCCAAGCCCTGGAACTTGCAGCCCAAATGGCACTGTCTCTCCATATTTTGTTATGGTTTTAATTTGGTGCAGGAATTATTTCCTTGAAGATGAACTGCTTAATACAGAGAGAAAATCAAAAGGTAATTTGGGAGTTAGATTTTGATTCATTTTCCTTTAAATAAATAACTTCCTGAAGGTTTGTGATCAGGGTGAGTATGATGCTTCAAGGATCCTGGAAGGAATATAAATCATCAATATATCAGCTGCAAATGCTATGTTATTCAAAAGCTTAACCATGAAAATGTAAAAACAAATAATTTGATATAAACAAAATGGTGAGACAATAGGAAATCAAGCAAGTGAAGTTTTGAACTGCAGACTTGAGTAGCAGAATTGGATTTGACAAAACGCCCGGAGAGAAAAAGAGCCAGTAAGTGGATCCTGTACAATAGGAATCTTAAGGCACAATAATGGAAATAGTGAATGCAAGAAAATAGGTCCCCCAGTCTGTTTAAGCAGAGGACTAATGTAAAGTGGGAGGAAACAAAAGAGCAACTAATTGCAAAATAACAATTTTCACTTATATACCATATGAGATACTGGGAGTGGTGACAAAGTTTTGTAAAGGTAGATTTTGAGGAGGAGAGACATGACTGTTTTACAAAGCATTTTAAACACAGAAGCACCAAGCTACCTTATATATATCCTTCCATTCTTTCTCCCCACAACTGCTTATCTAGTTTCCTATTCAATACATCAATGTGATCTGCTTACTCCATATGATCAAGTGTTTCATATTCCACACTCAAAGTAAAAATCTTTTTCCTGAAATACAAACTGAATTTCATAAAGTACAGAAACAAGCCCTTTTGCCCACCATGTCCATTGCTAACCATCAATACTAATTCCACTTACCAGTACTTGATCCATAGCCTACTATCCCTTGGCAATTCAAGTGCTCATCCAGATACTCAAATGTTGTGAGAACCTGATTCCACCATCTCTTCAGGAATTGTGTTTCAGATCCAGACCTCAAATCAAATTCCTCCCACCCCCTCCCCTGCTTCAAGGAAAACAAACCCAGCCTATCCAGTCTCTCTGAGGTGAAACGCTCCATGCCAGGCAACATCCTGGCGAATCTCCTCTGCACCCTCTCCAGTGTAATCACATCCTTCCTATAGTATGGTGACCAGAACTGCACACAGCATTTCAGCTGTGATTTAACCAATGTTTTATAAAGTTGTATTATAACCTCCCTGCACTTATATTTCATGACTCAGCTAATGAAGACTATTATCCTATACTCCTTCTTCACCACTTCATCTAGTCACGCTAGCACCTTCAGGGATCCTTGGACTTGTATAGAGAGGTCACTGTTCCTCAATACTTCCTAAAGCTCTACCATTCACTGTGTATGTCCTATCCTTATTTGTCCTCCCAAAATGCATCATCTTGCACTCATCAGGATTAAATTCCATCTGCCATTTGTTCTGCCCATTTTAACAACTGGTCAATATCTTTCTGTAACCTAAGACTATCCTCCTTACAATCTATACCACCACTAATTCTTGTGTCATCTGCAAACTTATTAATCTTACCTCCTACATTCATATCTAAATCATTAATGTGCATGACAAATAGAAAGGTCTCAGCACCGATCCCTGTGGATACAGCCTTCCAGTCAAAAAAAAGCAAGCCTCCACCATCACTTGCCTCCTAGCACTAAGCCAATTTTGGATCCAGTTTGCCAAATGGCCCTGGATCTCATGGGCTCTTACACTTTGAACCAATCTCCCAAGTGGTACTTCGTCAAAAGCCTTACAGAAGTCCATGTTGACTACATCAACTGCATTGCCCCCGTTGACACATGCTGTTACCTCTTTGTACAATTCAATCAAATTGATAAAACAGGATTTCCTCCTTTAAAAAAAAGCTATGCTGACCATCTTTGGTTAATCCCTGCCTTCCCAAGTGTAAATTAATCCTGTCCGTCAGGATTCTTTCCAATATCTTCCCTACTATCACATTAGGCTCACAGACCTGTGGTTACTAGGGTTATACCTGCAGATCTTGCTGACTAACATTTGGTACACATTTACTGTCCACGAGTTATCCACTGCCAGTGAAGACTTACGAGTCTGTCAGGGTGCCAGCAATCTCCTCCCTTGCCTCCCATATCAACCTGAGATACATCAAGCCCTGGGGACTTACTTAATCCACCTTTAAGCCCAGTAAGACAACTCACATCTCTGCATTTTTAAAGCTAACAAGCTCTAGAATTTCACTGTGCCTCTTGAATTCTCCAGCTACACTTTTTCCTTCTCCTTAGTGAATAGAGATGAGAAATATTCATTTAAGACCTCACTTAATTCCACTGGCTCCCAACACAGATTGCCAAATTGATCTGTAATGGGCCCTACTCTTTCTGCAGTTACCCTCTTGCCCTTAACATTCTTAATCCTGCCCACCTGTGATATTTCATGACCCCTCTTGATCCCCTTATACTTTCTATACTTCTGAAGATCTTCCAACACACTTAACTCACTATTTATTAGATGTTACACGGTAGCATGACAAATTCTCACTGAACAGATTGAGTTTAAAGGGAGCTGGAGAACCAGGAACCCCGTGGGTTACAGGAAGTGGGGGAACCGTGGTCCCTGTGGGTTAAAGGGAGCCTGAGGAAAGCCAGTTGCTGAACCCTCTGGATCTTGGAACAATTGTATAGCTGATTATCAGAGTTTTAGTGTATTAGGGAAGAGACAGGGTGGTTGGAGAGAATTTATGTCTGCTATTTGACAAATCTAGTCAAGATAGCATAAAATTAGAGCCTAGCCTATTTAGAGTGAAATAAGGAAACACTGCAATAGAAAGAGCATGGTGGGAATTTGGAACATTCTCCCATAAATTGTAACTAGTGCCGTTTTAAAACTGATTAATTTCTGTTATGTACATGGGGAGGAAGGTAGGTGTAAGGGTTTAGTCATGGGCTAGCCACCATCTCACTGAACAGTGGCAAAGGAGGGCTAAATAGCCTTCTGTTGTTTCAATGTTCTTCCGTTTTATCTATACAAAAAATTACATAGAAACATAGAAAACCTACTGCACAATTCAGGCCCTTCGGCCCACAAAGCTGTGCCGAACATGTCCCTACCTTAGAAATTACTAGGCTTACCTATAGCCCTCTATTTTTCTCAGCTCCATGTACCTACCCAAAAGTTTCTTAAAAGACCCTATCGTATCTGCCTCCACCACCGTTGCCGGCAACCCATTCCACGCACTCACCACTCTCTGAGTAAAAAAACTCACCCCTGACATCTCCTCTATACCTACTCTCCAGCGCCTTAAACCTGTGTCCTCTTGTGGCAACCATTTCAGCCCTGGGGAGAAGCCTCTGACTATCTACCCGATCAAAGCCTCTCGTCGTCTTATATACCTCTATCAGGTCCCCCCTCATCCTCCGTCACTCCAAGGAGAAAAGGCCACATTCCCTCAACCTGCTTTCATAAGGCATGCTCTGCAATCCAGGCAGCATCCTTGTAAATCTCCTCTGCACCCTTTCTATGGCTTCCACATCCTTCCTGTAGTGAGGCGACCAGAACTGAGCACAGTACTCCAAGTGGGGTCTGACCAGGGTCCTATATAGCTGCAACAATACCTCGTGGCTCCTAAATTCAATTCCACGATTGATGAAGGACAATACACCATATGCCTTCTTAAGCACAGAGTCAACCTGTGCAGCTGCTTTGAGTGTCCTATGGACTCGAACCCCAAGATCCCTCTGATCCTCCACACTGCCAAGAGTCCTACCATTAATACTATACTCTGCCATCATATTTGACCTACCAAAATGAACCACTTCACACTTATCTGGGTTGAACTGCATCTGCCACTTCTCAGCCCAACTTTGCATCCTATCTATGTCCCACTATAACCTCTGACAGCCCTCTATACTATCCACTACACATTCAACCTTGGTGTCATCTGCAAACTTACTAACCCATCCCTCCATCCAGGTCGTTTATAAAAATCACAGAGTAAGGGTCCCAGGACAGATCCCTGAGGTACACCACTGGTCATTGACCTCCATGCAGAATACGACCCTTCAACAACCACTCTTTGCCTCCTGTGGGCCAGCCAGGTCTGGATCCACATTGCAATGTCCCCTTGGATCCCATGCCTCCTTACTTTCTCAATAAGCCTTGCATGGGGTACCTTATCAAATGCCTTGCTGAAATCCATATACATTACATCTACTGCTCTCCCTTCATCGATGTGTTTAGTCACATCCTCAAAAAATTCAATCAGGCTCGTAAGGCAGGACCTGCCCTTGACAAAGCCATGCTGACTATTCCTAATCATATTACACCTCTCCAAATGTTCATAAATCCTGCCTCTCAGGATCTTCTCCATCAGTTTACCAACCACTGAGGTAAGACTCATTGGTCTATAATATCCAGGGCTATCTCTACTCCCTATCTTGAATAAGGGAACAACATCCGCAACCCTCCAATCTTTTGGAACCTCTCCCGTCTCCACCGATGATGCAAAGATCATCGTCAGAGGCTCCGCGGTCTCCTCCCTTGCCTCTCACAGCAGCCTGGGGTACATCTCATCCGGTCCCGGTGACTTATCCAACTTGATGCTTTCCAAAAGTTCAAGCACCTCCTCTTTCCTAATATCTACATGCTCAAGCTTTTCAGCTTGCTGCAAGTCCTCAGTACAATCACCCAGATCTTTTTCCATAGTGAATACTGCTATTTCTTCCACATCCATACACACTTTCCCACTGTTGCACTTGATAGGCCCTATTCTTTCGCATCTTATCCTCTTGCTCTTCACATACTTACAAGGGATACTTTTATTTTGCTGATCCTTCAGCATCTTAGGGGCAAACGTCCAAGCACAATATAAAACAAAAGCTTATCAATTGTGTGCTGTCCAAATCAGTCCATAGCAAGTGTACAAATTGGAAGTGAAATTTTAAAAAGAACACCCTTTATTCTCTGTAACTAATGATTTGCATAGCTGCAGGAATGCTGCCTTAAACATGTGTAAATTCTAAATTTTTTTTTACTAATTATGAAGAAAAACAGATGTGGTGTCATTTGATAAAATTATGATTGTTCAGTCCCATTTAGTACTGTAAAAACTTGCCAGACTGATAAACATTGGGAATTGGAGGATTATGGAAAGCAAACAATTATTGGAAAATTAACTCTGAATGCAGCAAGAGTCACTGAGTGATTTAGTTTCTGCCAAACAACAATTCCTAATGTAGATACTTTCTGCACGTACATCAAAATATCACTTCAAAAAACAAAACACATTACAATTCTATTTAGTACTAGAGCCATAACTTGCTAATCAGCTACAACACAATTTTACAAATATACATTAAATTACTGACCTCTACAGTTTATGATATGTTAAGGAAAATAATCAGTTGGGCTGTAATAAATATTCCTGAATACTTCTTGGCGACTGTAGTTCCTTAGAATCCACATGTGCGAAGCGCTGTCAGTACAGCTCTCTACAGCTGGAACATGTATCCCATTGTCCAGTTTCCTAGTTGCTAAGCATAAGTGGCTAGCTACATGAACAAACAGGTGCTTCTGTGTGACAAGAAAGAAGTGAGAAGCTAGAGCATGCAGAAATATTTGATTATTATGATGTATCTCTAAACTAATTTTAATGAAAAACTGAACAAGCACAACAATAGGTTTAGAAGCGTAGAGAACCAATCTAGTAGCAAATTATAATTTATCTTGTTTACCTAGTGGTATGTAAATTTTAAAAAGTGGGCCCAATATTGCTAAGACAATAAATTGTCCATAGCCGTTCCCTCTAGAAATGGTCTTGCTGAATTTTGTTGGGTCAACACCAGGTGTCTATAGGAACCACGTTGGGTGATTCCTCGTGTTTGCCCATGCTTTGGTGAGAAAGAGAGGGGCTGGATTGTGCAGAATTGACCCATTCCCTTCACTGCCCCATCTGAGTATCTTCTTGTCCCTCAGGTAAAAGATGATCCCATCATCTTGGGCAAAAAACTTCCTCACATGTTTATAGACCATTTGCCCACTGAGGCACAATTCTCCCTCTGGAGGTCATTACACTCTTAATCATATCGAACAATATTTGCTATACAAATCCCAGGTCCAGTTGAGGAGTGGGAGTGAGACCAGTAGCCAAGTCCTTAATACTGCAAACAAAAACACAGGTTTTGCTTAGCAGTCAGTAAGCAAAACAGTGGAAATGGCACAAGAAAACCTAGGATAAATAACAGAATTACATAATCAACAGAGGGACGGTCTGCATTTATATATAGTATTAATCTTAAGAATGCAAAAGCCCTTCATAACCAATAAATATATATATATATGTGTGTATATATATATATATATATATATATATATATATATATATATATATATATTTCATGAAGTAGATAAAGATTCTCTCAACACAGTTCAAAATTCTTCATCAAATATTCATCCAGTATTTAATAGGAAAACTTGTGCTACCTGTATGATTTCATTTCCAAATAATCTCTGATTTCATGGCATCCCATTACTAATTTAGTAATTCTGACATTCCAAACAGCTCATTTACTGCCATCCCATCTGCACTATACAGGGTACCAGATATTTTTCACATAAAGCAAGTCAACTATAAGCAAAGCTTACTAAATGCATAATGATTAAAAACTAATCATTAAGTTCCAGAAACATATCCATTGTCACATTTGAATAGAAGTGTAATGCATTAAAATATAATCAAAATAAACAAAGCCCATGTAATATTTTGGTTTTATTTTGTTATTAACTAGATGCCCAATCTGTTTACAAGGATCTGTTCTGTGTCACCACCAGGTCTGGTTTAAAAATAGTTCAAAACAGGTAATGTTCACAGCAATCCACAGAATACATAGAGGCAAATCTCTCTTGGGTGCTAATGAAAACGAACATGAATAAATCAGTGGTCTGCAATATGATTCATTGGAAAAGAAAATTTGGTTGGATGTAATGTATGATGACAATTTTATATTGTCCATTTTACAACACCACCCAAGAAAAAAGTATTATTCCTATGGTTTCTATGGGGTAATGAATTTGGTCTGTGTTACTGCTACCTCACGATTTTTTTTATATAGCTGTAAACTTTCATGAGCTTTTACATAATGAAAAATAATCCAATAATCTCACTGAGAATAATTTAAATGGTTTCTGTAGTAAAATCTTCAAAACAAAACCTCTTCATCTCAATGCTTAACTTAAAATGATGTAAAATCAGAAAGTGCTAGAAACACTCAGCAGGTGAAGCAGCGTCTGTTGAAAGAGAAAGCATTAAAGTTACAGGTCAAAGACCCTTCAATAGAAGTGAGAAAACAATTTAGTTTCAAATTGCAGAGAGGGTGTGGTAGGAATGAATAGGACAAAGGGAATCCATGATAAGGTGAGATCATGGTTTTTGAAGCTGTCTGGTTGATAGATTCATGAGGTAAATTAGAGAAGGAGAGAAAACAAAGGGACGTGAAATGCAGGTCAGGCTGTTGCAGAGAAGTAGAACTAAAATGAGAAAGTGGGAAACACCCCAGAGAGAGAAACTTGATTAATATTACGGATAGATAACAAATAGAGAAAGCAAGTTACATGAAATTGTTGAATTCAATTTTGAGTCCTGACAGGCTGCAGCATTCCTCGATGGAAAATGAGCTGGCATTGAGCTTGGATCTTGATGGAACAGTGCAGGAAGCCACAGGCAGAAAGGTCAAATTGGGAGTGGAAAAGACAATCAAAGTAATTGATATCTGGAAGGTCAGGGTTGCCCTTGAAGGTCAAACAAAGGTGCTACACAAAGTGATCACCCAACCTGGGTTGAGTTTCTCCATTGTCAAGGAAGCCACATTGTTGGCACCAAATACAATTTACAGGATTGGAAAAGTACATGTGAATCCCGCCCCCACTCTCTCTGCAACTTGTCACTGACCCGAAACATCAGTTCTGTTTCCTCTGATATTTCCAGACCTGCTGATTATTTGTACTATTTTCTGTTTTTATTTCAGATTTCCAGCATTTGCAATTTTTTTTGGTTCTTGCTTCAACTGTTAAGAGGCTTTGCAGTGTGACATGTGAATGACAGTCTTGGCCTACCCTGGTAAAGCTAATGTACACTATATCTAGTGGTATCTACCATGATCCCATGGAACAGAAAAAAAATAATCTGCATTGATAAAATTGAACATTTTCCTATAGAGCAAGCAGTCTGATATCATCATTAGATTAAAATATTGGTGTTGACATTAATCCCGATTGTTGGGAGAAAATGGAGAAAGATTGATAAAAAGTTTCACTATTGTGGTTCCACCCCACCACAGAGCAATGGGGTGCCTCAATAAAATATTAACATTGGGCCCAATCTGAAATTCACTATTGCTGCACAAGTTTCCTAGAGTATAAACCTCACCAGTAAAATCAGGTGGAAACTGTTTATGCAATTCTTGTGGAGTTGGAAGTGCACACATTTGGCTTCCCACATACCCATCAACAAAGTCTTTAGCCAGCACCAGCCCTGAACATCACAGACCCTCAAATCTGATTGCCAGCCTTTCTCTACCCTGCCCTACCCCAAAACATCCCCCTCCTGACTGCAGGAGCAGAAGCCCCACCCACAAGTGTTACTGCATCAACATTTGACTGCCTGAAGCTTCAAGATGTTAATGAGGTTCTACATGCTACTTCAAACATATTTATAGTGTGAATTTTGGCCTCATTAACTTTATTTATCAGATTATAAGTACTGCTTGTTTGTATTGTCAAATGTTTCCTCTTTTTGCTTTTACTTTTGATATAATTTAGCAATGATAATTTGTCAAATTTTGTATGTAGGGTCTGCTCCAAAGATCTGATACACATCAAATCATAGATAGTTAAATTTTAATCTCACATAATAGCATTAAAATTCTTTTAGTAAGTTTATTCAGCTGCCTTATAAATGTGTTGTGAAAAGCCTTCTCAATTCAGTATTAATAGAAAAATTGAATGTTCTTTATATGTCACCACACATCTTTAAGTATTGATCTATTTAACATAAGAAAATCCTTCCAGGGGTTCTATATATAAGTTTTACAGTTGGTGTTTAAAGTGGTTCACTTCTTGTAAATGTGCCCAGTAACAAAACTGCAGATGCTGGAAATCTGAAATAAAACAGAAAATGCTGCCAATACTCTGCAGATTCAGGTCTTTGCATTCTGCTGCTCTGATGAAAAGTTAATAAACCAAAACATCACTTCTGATTCTCCCTCCATGGAAAATGACTTTTCTGCATGTTCCATTTTGTTTTTTGACATAACAGGTTTATAAGAATAACCTCATTGACAAACTGTTAGAAACAGATTCCAAACTAATATAAACAAATGCATACATTCAGCAATACGGAATTTACAAAAGTCAGACCTCTATAAGCTAAGAAGTGTTCAACAAATTTAAACACGATGTAAGAAAAGTTGAACTTAAGACTTTCTGCTGGATATCCTACATCTATTGCAATAAAATTTGCATAAAATGATATTTTGCAAGAATAAACAGAATCACTAAAGTTTAGAAACTACATATGTGAAAGATGATAAGGTATTATTTTCAAAAAGTATTATAGTAAAACACATTACTGTCACTTCTCTGCTGTCTGTGAGCAAACTACAATATTTTTGGCAGTGAGTGTGTAATATCACTACAAAACTAATGCAATTGCTACAGCTAAAGGAAGGCATACATTATGAAGCAAACAACTGCAAACAAGTAAAAATAATAAAGATAAACCAACTTGGACCATAAATAGATTCTATTATTCAAAGACGCATGTTTGATAAGTTGGATTTGCCTCTTGTGTAAAACTTCATGGATCTTCTGCATAACATGATATATTCCGAATTATTGTCTATTTATGTAATTTCTGTAATGGACATGAATGCATCTCTGATAATATTTTGTACTGGCAGTGCTATAGTACTTTATATTGATCAATATAGAGATGTTAATAAAAGCTTCTTATGACAAATTATAGTTAGACTAAATATGCTTAATTATGCTGCATACTAGCTTCTAAACATAAAATATTCATGATTATGAATAAATCACCCAAAAGCTTACCGGAAATGAATCTGAATAAAGTTGTTATTAGGACACTTGAAAAAAATTATAAACTGATGGCAAAGTATGCCAAATGTTGTGCAGAATTAAAGGTATTGTGGAACATTGAAAAAATATTCAGGTAATAAGACGATTTCACAACAAACTTACCTCAAAATCATATTCCCATGTCCCTGCGTTCTATTAACGAGGAAGCATAAAGACTTAATCATCTCAAATGTCATCACTCTTCTGGTCAGAGACCTTCCTCACTACAAACCTTAAGCAGACCAGAGCTTTGTACGTATGTCATATTAATTAAATAATACTTGCCAGAAGCAATTACTTTGTAGCATGTTTAGCATTTCAAAATAATAGCAAACCATCTCTAAGGGATCATTCAATTTAATTACCCAGTCATGCAATCAATGTTTTTTTCAAGGTACTGCCTTAAATCAGTTCAGCCATATGGTTCCCTCAGCGCTTTATAGTGAATATTCACTTCAGGGACAATGGCTAAAATAAGAGGCATTTAAATTAAGGCTACACTTCCGCAGATTTAAGTTGTGAATCTGATCAGAGTTTCACTATTGCACTCTCAAGTGATGATCTGCAACTATTTTAAAACTTAACCCACGTGAGAAACTAAAAATAAAAGATTGCAATAGTTAACCAAAGGATAAATGATAGTGATTGGTAGATTCCACAAATGGAAATAACAGATTGACAGCAGCTCCATTGACTATGATTTAATTCCCATATTCATCAGTATATTTGTAAGGTTTAAAGAAATATGTTGATACTTTAAAACTAAATTTATGATATGATTTGTTGACAATAATGACTCACTTCTCTGTGGTTGTGGTCAGAGAAATACAGTGCTTGTTTGGCAGATAGAGCATTTACCTTATAGTATAAATGGACATTCGGAAACCATTTACTCCAATGACCTGCAATTTAAACTCCCCTTTCTTTTGAAGAGCAATCTGATTTCCATTTGATGCCACACACATACTTCTAAATAAATATTCAGATGATTTCTATTATTTAGTTCAGAGCACTAAATATTTCATAAATATATAATCAACCATCCTAGAAAAAAATCTGCTTACCAGGAAGTGACTACCATTTCCTAGAGTACAACTTCAAATATATTTAAGAATGAAGATTTACTCAAGCCATTAATATAAACACTTTTGAAATAAAACACCAAATGTGTAAATATTGACTGTAAGTTGTCATGAGTCACATTCAAGAGTCTGCTTAGTTAAATCAGAGACAAATGGTAAGATACCTGGAATAGATATTCATAACCAAAGAATTTTTAGTTTCCATAGTAACATCAGACCTGCAATAGATGTAAACTTGTTTCCAGGGCCCAAAGGTGCTTTCAATACTTACTTGATTGAATTGCTTTGTGTTCATCAAAAGAAAAAATGTGAATGCCAGAGAAGAGGACATTTTCCAATTCAACCCACCGTCTTTCAGACAAACCACTTCCAGGTCCAGTATCAATGTGAGTTAGTACTGGACCCTCACTTTACACCACTTTATTCTCAACCTCAGTACAATTTTTCCTCCTACTCCATTTGTCTTCTTTATTTCATATACCATACTTTAGTTGAAGTGGCTTCCAATTTCTTTGTTAATTCTGGAAAATCCTGGGCAGTTTAATGTCATGATAGTGCCATTATGAAACTAAGTAGATGAAAAGTAAAATTGCCAAGAAATTTTACCACTTTTCACGTCTCTCTGTATTATGCAATTGAACCTCTATGTAAAAAAAAGTAAATAAAAGTATGTATGAAAACCTTCATGATTTTTCTTATGGGTTCTCAGAGCCCACCATGCTAAAACAGGGAGGTACCTGGGCATACACAATAGCATCCTTCAGCATGCATTCTATTTGTGGAGATCCCTTTTATATTTTTCATTCACCCACAGATGGCACATGCAAAACCAACTTTGTCCTAATTTAAAGGTCCAGGCTGCTCCATGGAACAGACAAGTCCATGGCTCTCCCAGTAATTCTCCTTTGGGTCCCACAACAGTCTACTGCCCCCCCCCCCCCCCCCCCACAGGATGAATCCCAGGCCCAGGACTCTTTCCATGTGACTTTCCCTCTCTCTTCAGTGACACTGGACAGAGTGGTATTGGTTTATTATTGTTAAGTGTAGAGATACAGTGAATAAAAACTTACTTTTGCAAGCCATCCATACAGATCATTTCAAAATGCAAGTACTTTGAGGTTGTAAAAGGTTAAAGCAATAACGGAATGCAGAATATAGCGTTACGGTTATAGAGAAAGTGCAGTGCAGGTAGACAATAAGGTATAAGGGCCATAACAAGGTAGACTGTAAGATCAAGAGTTCATCTTTAACATAGAGGAGGTGTGTTCATCTAACAGCAGGATAGAAGCTGTTATTAGACATGCCGTATGTATAAGGAGGAATCTACCATGCTTCATGTGCAGTGCAACTTTGAAATCGTAAACTCTTGAAAGCAAACATTGCTGGGCACAGCCAAGATTAGGCATGTTCGTGTTGAATGGCAGAGGAGGCTTAAGGGGCTGTATAGCCTACTCTCGTCCACTTCCTTATGTTCATTCTTAATGACCTGAGCCAGGCATAGAATTGCTAGGCCAAGGATACCACTCTCATTGAGCCTCCAAACCTCAGCTTTCTTTAGTTTTATTTTACATCAATCAATCATTTACCTCCTGATTTGAAAATTGCTCCTCTCCCTTTCAAAAACAAGAACTGGTCAGCTACTGCATTACAGGTCAGTAGTGCAGTGGATACTGCAGAGCTGAAATAAGGATTGCAATGATGGGGCATTTTTCAATTGTGATGTAAATCAGGTGGACAGTAGGACACCTGTCCAAAGGCATCAGCTGCCTTGTATTGAACCATCAGTGATCAACAAATGCTAATAGCTTGCTGACTGGGGAGGAAGTCCAATAAATTCTCCACAAAGTTATGCCAGAAAGAGGATTCAGCAATTTTGGTAGGGAGGTGAGTGTGCCCTAGAACGACCAGTAGCATTTACCAAAGTGTAATTTATATCACTTCATATGCACAACAATTGGGGTAAACTCCATGCAAAAGGACTGCATAGAATTTTATTGAGAAAAAATGTAATCTTCCGTTAGCACCATCAGAGCAGTTTACAATTCAGGTATTATCATTGTAATGATGTACGATACTGTACAAGACAAAATAAATTTTAACTGTAAAATGAACTTTGAAGGCAACATTATATGTTCAAACATTCAGTGGTGCAAATAAATTACATAATAAACCATGCAAAATTTCAGCATCGAAATCTGACAGGTAGATTTTCCTATCAATATTTACTCAAAGACCAGCCCAAAACTGAAAATACTCAATGATGTATAACTAGCCCCATCTGGTGGTCGACTAAAATATTTATGTTTGATTAGAATTCTAATGCATTGTTTATTGTTGCAAAATAAGTTTCAGGAGAGCAATTGTGGTCTGAGTTTTGCTGAAAAATGTTAGCAGTTCTGAATGGATTTAACCAAAAGCAAGTCTGAGACCAATGCACAGGAGTGGTCAAAAGCCGAAGTTCTGAACTTACCAGCAGATTCAGAACATTGTACTCCACATGGAACACAATGATGGAGCTCAATCTTACTGAGCCTCTACAGTGTTTAGACTGGGGAAACCAACTGTTGGATCCTGTGCCAGGTTAGATCTAGTACAGGATCTTTGCTGCCATCAATTTTAATGGGGATCACATTTGCAGAGAATAAGAAAGCAAATGATCCCATTTTAATTAACCACCTTCGATTTTTTAATTAAGAGTTCTAAGATGATTTTTGCTAATTTTGTCTTAATTTTGAAAAAAAAGGCTATCTTAATAAACAAAGTAAGCAATTAAGTCTTAATAGTTTTAAATTGTCTCTGAATGCCAAAGGCATTGTAAACACTTTTCTGAAGCGGAGGGCACAGTGGCATAGCCTCACATAATACAGAGACGAGCAACTGCCGCGTTAAGTCATTTGGGCTCACCCTTTCTTCCACCCATCCCTCCACCCACCTCCTCCTCTGCTGACAACCAACTTTTTTCACTCTTTCTCATTTACTAAATTTCCTTTCTCCTTTTCCTCTGAATAAATTATTTCATCAGTTGCCACAGTAAACTTATTACCCTGCTTCAATCTTCCAAATTCATCTTCAATTTGCTGGATTCCCTACTCTGAATTTATCATACAGAAGTAAAAAGCATTGAAATAGTTTTTTAGCCCCTGCTCTATCGCTATGTTTATACTCCACAAGATCCTCCTTCCACTATTCTCTTCAGCTAACCCATTGGCTTACCATCCTATTCAATCTCTCCTTTAAATGCATTTATGTTACTCACCTCAACACTTCCTTCTACTGAGTTCCACATTTTAAGTGTTCTTTGGAAATAGGTTTCTCCTCAATTCCTTTTTGGATTCATGAATGACTTATCGATGTTCATGATCTCTAATTTTAGACCATGCTACAAGAGAAAACGTTGTCACAGTCCCAGTATCATACAGCACAGAGACAGGCCCTTCGGCCCACCATGTCAATGCCGCCCTTGAATCCACCTACACTAATTCCATCTACCCGCATGATTTTCTGCTTCACCCCGCCACACCCTCTTCACATTGCCCAGTCCACTTCCAATCACCCCGCTCTCCCTGCTTCAACCTGCAATCAATTACTGTGGCGCATTCCTTGGCTTGTCGCCCCTTCACTCTGTCCAACCCTGCTCCTGGTTCACCTTCCATGGTCCGCTAGGCCATCACCCTTTCAGGTTCCAAACACATTTATATCTTCACATTTTCTCCATTTTAACTCTATTGATGCCTTTATAATTTTAAATCCTCTAATAATTCGCCAGTCTGTTTTTATTGGCACTCTTCAACAGCCCCTCCATTATTACACCTTTCAGCCTTCCTTTCCAGAGATATTATTACAATCTTTTATCTTGTTAATTGTTAATACCCATTTCAACAGCCTTTAAATAAGATGATCTCATTCCCCATAGGATCGTTGTCCTTTATTTCTTCCAGATCTCTCATAGTCACTTGTCCAACTTTCCTACATCCCTCGCCACCTACCATCAAGCATGTTCCAAAGCTACCAACTCATATGCCCCTTCCTGCAACCTTCCACAACTTCTGTTGTAGATCTTCCATGCTTTAATTTGCTAATGGACTGCAGTATTATGCTTGACAACATCTGTTTAATCTTTTCTTTCTATAATTGCAAGATTAAACTAATGATTCACTGTTTCAATCCAAGAATTGTAATCTAGTTCCACCTCCTCCTGCCAAGAAACTTTTGCATTATGTCCCTACTCACTGAACCTAAATCACCCATTCAACTCCTATGCCCCACTATCAAGTGTACTGTTGCCATCTCTGCCCCATCTTTCCTATTGCCCCCTTTCCTTCCTATCACCTCTTTCTGTCTCATTGTGCCTCTGTTCTCTATTCTAATTTCTCCTCCAGATTTTTGCCCCCTTTCATCCTGTTATCTGCTCAAATTCTTTTCATCTCGTATAATGCTTCCTTTCATCTTTCCCCTCTTGCCTTTTTCTCTATCTAATTCTCTCCCCCTTTCCTCTCTTTCCCACACTGTGCCCCCAATAGTCCTGCTTACACATCCTTACTTTTCTTCTGTTTTTCCTTGTTCATGACTTGCTTCAGGTAACTCCCTGTACTCTTGATTCCATTTGTTCTGAAAGGTCAGTGTAATTGTTTTCCTATTGTCCTGTATCTTAAGAGACTGGCTAATATCTGGTTCACATCTAAATAAATAATGTTTATAAGCTTTCCTACTTTCAGTCTGATTTTTCCCATTGCCTTGACATTTTGAACTTCTTAAAAATGCTTTTTGAAATTATCACTTTCTCAGCCCTCTTACTGTCCGAGCCTTGCTCTAATTTTTACCCAGGAAGAGAGGGAGAGCAAGTCAGAGGATGAAATGTGGTTCAGTGTGAAGTGCAGAAAGAACTGCGCATGGTGTACCTAAAAATGTGGCAACATGATATGATTAGGACACAAACTACAAAAGTGCTAAGCAACAACAGAAACACCTCAGCTTTTTCCACAATCAGTTTATCAAATCAAAGCTGTGCAGTTTTACCATATCTCAACAAGAATGATGTTAGACAAGTAAACAACTAACAGGAGAAGGAGACTATGAACATTCGCTTCCTCAGTTATACTGGAACCCCAGTATCTGACTACAAAGGTCATGACTTAAGTAGTTATAACCATCTTCAGCTAAGATTTCCAAGGATATGATCCATTTTGGCTTCCTCCTGATGATCCTTACAATCACAAAACCTAATTGTCAGTCAAGTCAATATACCCAACATGATATCAAGAAACTATTGTGCAACTGAACACACTAAAGGCAATGTGCACCAACAACATCCCCGCTGAGTGCTGAACGTTGGTCATCAACCTACGACGGGATGAGGGCCAGTCACTTTTCTAAAACACCCACCTTTGACCTTCAACAGCATTATCATTACCAAAGTCCCCATCTTCAACAAAAGAAAGGGCCATCACTGGCCAGAACCTTAACCTGTCACAGAAATGCTGCAGCTGCGAGAGTAGGTCAAGGCTGGGTATCCCACAACTCACCACTCACTCTCCAAACTTAGTCCACCTTCTACAAAGCACAATTCAGAAGCAGGATGGAATACTCCCTATTTCTCAGGATGTTTCCAACTACACTCAAGAAGCTCAACACAATTAAGGACAAGAAAGCTGGATTCACTAGCAGCCTGTTCACTCCCTCCATCACCAATGCACCATGACTGCAGCAAATGCCATCTAAATTATAGAGAGCAACTCAGCAATGCTTATTTGACAAGACCTGTCAAACCCACAGAACTTTAAGGTTAGAAAATTCATGGGAACATCAGCAACTACTGGCAGCCCTGCAAGACGCATATCTTGACTTGCATTTTCCAACCAAAATCTTGGATCTCTCGCCAATAAGCCTGTGAGAATGCTTTTACAACCAGGAGTGCAACAGTACAAATCCATAGCTCACCACCACCTTCTCAAGGGCAATTAAGACTAAGTTTAGTCTTGCTAGCTGTGCCTACATCCCCTGGGTGGATAATTTTACAGAAGGGCCAAATAAAAGAAAGGGGATTTCTATTAAGAAAACTGGGACATTTCCACAGGAATGAGAGAAATTAATATGTAATCCAGTTCAGATTATCAGGGTAAATTTTTGGTTAATTTCCATCTAAAAACCTAGCATTGGGTAAAAATGCATTATTCTTTGATTCGATGGCAAACCATATAAAACATTATTTTGAAAAATTCTTCCAGTAACATTAAACAAACAATTTAGCAGCCTCTAAAATTTAGTTTAATTGAAGTCAATTGAATTGTATTTCAGAGTACAACATGCTGCTGCTGTACGTATTTAGTGGTGATGAATGGGGATGAATTTCCAGAGATCTCTTTGTTGTACCTATATTCTTAGCTCGTGTATTCTTGAATTTTAAACATTTTTTGTCCCTGTGTGAATTTAAGCTTATTTACTGTGATCAAGGAAACAATTTTATAACAAAGCAATTTGTGCAAGAGATTATGGAAAAGTTGTGACTAATCTTATGACCTCTATCTGGTCCAGATCTTATCAAACATAGGGCATAATTGTAAGGTTTAAACAGTTTATTAATCCTTTTTCTGGTTATAATTCTTCAAAACTGGATTTGAAATGAAATGGAAGTATTTTACGTAACTGTCAGTTTACTGTAATAAAATGTCATTTAAACAATATTCTACTGAGGAAAATATTTTCCTTTTCTCTGTATTGAGTCACTGATGCTTTAAGATGATAAATGGGGACTCTTGAGCACACTTTATAAACCATGACTAATTAATCAATAAGCCTACCTGTACATCGTATTCCCACAACTGGTTCCCTCTCATGTGATGACACTTAAGCATCACAACTGGACCATTAAGCCGAGACACATCCAGACACAGATCATCTGTTCTGATCTCCTTATCTGCTGTATAGGAGAATACCTGGAGGAAAAGGGAAAACGGTATAATTATACACATGAGCATACAAATTAGGAAAGGAGTTAGCTCTACAACCTCTTGAATCTGTTCTGCTGTCCAATATAATTGATTGTAACCTCAAGTGCAAAGACTCTGTTCCCATTCCCCTTTGAAGAAGAGTTCTAAAGGTGCATCAGGGGTCAAATAAAGGTCCCCTGCGGGAAATACGTAATTGCTGTAGGAAGCTGGCATTTTAGTTTTAACCAACAGTTCTTAAAGGAAGCTTTGAACAAATATATGAGTTATTCTTTTTCCTAAATAACTTTGTGCGCACATGGTAGAAGAACAGTCCTTCTACAATGCTCCATAATATTCCTCAAGACCTCTACTGGCCCATACTTGTTCCCCATTCTATTCCCCTTCTCCTCTTACCCAAGAACCAATGAGATTAATCTATTTAAAATCAGGGTGAACCTATCAGATGTGGGGTAAGCATCGTTAGTAGCCAGAATTATTTTAAGAGCAGATGGCCAGGTTTTAGTTTGTATCATACCATGCACCCTTTTTTTGCCAGGTACTGAAATTGTCTCCACTAACATAACAGATGGGTTTTGTAGTATTTTACTTTCATCAAATAAATACCTTTAAAATGTAATGCATTTCTTAAAGATTAAATTAATTACATCCAGTGTCAAAATTATGTAATGCTATTTATTTTCAATAGCTGCAGCTGAATTTAAATTCTAAGATGGTATAAAAGTACTAATGAATAGGCATGACTGACCATTTTTTTAACGTAATGCTGGTTGCCTACATTAATGGCATAAAATTAATAACATGTTATTTTGCCTTCATACACACAATTGATTCTTGATACTAAATAGGACTAATAAAACAATCCAACCTTCTTTGCAATGGGTTCAAAACTCCTCTAAATCAACTGCCCTCAAGGAGAGCAGCTCATTAGAATAGACTGATAGTCTAACAGTGCAGATGAAGATTTGTCAGCTGATCCTTGTGGAACATCAGCACTTCCATTTATTTAGCATCTTTAACATTCCCAAAATGCCTAGTGCTTTACCAGAGTGTTAGCAGACAGATCATTGTTGCCAAGCAACTCAAGGATATTTTTATTTTGGATTTATTTGTTCAAAGGTTTTGGACATCGCTGACAAGCCTAGCCAATCCCTAATTGACAAAATTGTCAATCCCTAATTTTCCCTGAAGCCATTTCAGAGTCAAGCACCTTGGTGGACCTGAAAACACATATAGACCAGACCAGGGAAGAACAGAAGATTTCCTTACCCAGAGGACACTAGTGAAACAGGTGGGCTTTAGACATCAATCGGTGGTTTCACAGTTATCAATATTGAGACTAGCATTTTCTTTATATAAAAAAAGAGCACTTTAGAGTAATTACATAAAAATTTCACTTGAATGTGCTTTTTATCACATTGATCCTTGTTGACATTTCAGTTTATTCAATAGAAATTCAACACATATGACAGAGGATTACATGTTTTTGGAATCAGAGATATACTGCCTGTAACTCACTTTGGAGGTTAGGTGGGGGTAAGGAGTATAGTGAGGTTGGTGGTCATAGACTTAATTGAATCTGTGGCATGGCTGGTAGACTGCAATTAAAATGACAATGAATGCTTTAATAATGATTAATGAGCCAGGATTAGCTAGGAACCTGGTAGTAAGGGGGCAAGTTGTAATGATCATAATATGATAAATATGATAGAAAGTTTGAGAAGAGGAGAAAGTCTAAAATTAAGATTTTAGATTTACAACCAACTTTTGAAAAGATGTAACATGGTACAAAACCAAAAGAGCAAAAGTTGTATTTCTATGGAAAAGCCATAGAGGTCAACCACTGAGGTAAGTAACAAGTTCCAACTAAAAGAAATGGATTACACGAATGTAAGGAAATGTGGAGATCCAACAGTCTGGAGGAGCTAAAAAAAAAGACAAGTAAAAAGGATACCAAGAAAGTAATCAGGAACAAAAGACTTATAAAATAAAAAGCAATAATGGGAAAAACAGTCTGGACAAATCTCCAGAAGATGATAGTTTTCACCCAAGCCCCAGGGGTACGAAAATAAATGGACGAGGAAATGGAAGATGCATAGGTCATAATTTTCCAACTCTTGATTCTGCAATTGTTGCTTTGCATTAGAACACTGCAAATTTCAACACATTTAAGGAGGGGATAAAAGAGAAACCAGATACTGGTGAAAAGGATTAAGATACTGATTAGGTCATCGAGTTTTCTTTACATGTTTTTTTAATGGATTTCTCAACAGATAAGACAAATTTGTCTTGGACACAAATATGTTGTGAATCCTATCAACTTCTTGGGAATTCTGCAGGGGTGTTGCTTTTTTATTAGATTCACAGATCACAAATATAATTAAACAATATATCTAAGGTATAGGTTTCCTATGCCCATGAAACACTTTCTCCATCTACAATTCAGAGACTGTTGTCACCTACCATGCAAAACTTTCACTTTACATTAATAGGTCAAAAAGGCCTGGTACAATGAGTCAGTGGGAGGACATTACATGTAACATACAACTGAGGGAAGGGTAACAGGGCAAGACTGACAATGTTCATTGACTTCATCTTGAAATTAGATTGCATCCCACTGTGTTTAATAAGAATTGTAAATAGAAATTATATGCGCTGTATTCTGATGAGCCCAGTTCAATGCTAGCTCGCTCTTATTAGATTAAGTGAATGTGAATTGTTTTTATGGCTATGCAATCAGAATAACATGTTGAGGATTAATTAGTTCATCATAAAGCTTTTATTGCTATTTGAAATGCTGGTTAACTGGATGTCACGCTTCCAATTTCCAGAGGGTATTTCTGAGAAAATATTTTAAGCTAAAATATGCTGTAACTACAAAGAAGAAAATTAAACCATGTACAAAATATTTTGAGCACAATATGTATTGGGTATCATGCTGTTTGTAAAGCCACATGCATTCTGGTGTTTTCCATTTTATTACAACTCAGGAAAACATGAACTAAATAAGAAATAAAAACATTTAAATTTTGCACTGTAAGAAAATCCTGGATTATCAAAATCTACTATTACCAAATAATTAAACCTTCCTCAAAGTTCCTACCAAATAAGAGAAACTGAAAGATGCTTTTGTTTTGGTCAGAAAGTTGTCCAATATACAACTGCATGATATGGATATGAAGCTATTATCAAACCAATTTGACAATTCTTACCAAGTACATTCCACTTATCCCAGAGAGAGAGTATTTAGACTTGGCAATATTCCAGACTTGGGTCTAAAGTTGGGGGGGGGGGGGGGGGTGTCAGTGTCCAATACTATGCGCCTTATCAGCATGAAGCACTGATAAGCATCCTGCTATTTTCAAACTCTCACATCCTAGCTCTTAATTTTAGCAACATTATCTGCAGTTCAATGCAAACATTTTCAATCCCTCATGAGAGATGTAACATGCAAATTGCCTTGATAAATCAAGCTGGCTGATGATGTTACAAAAAACCCGAACAGCATAATGGATCACCCTTCAGTTTATCAATTATTCCACATAATTCAGTTCCTCTCTCTCTGTTATTGCCAGAAACTATGGAAAATCCCTGACTTCTGCATACACTGTGCAAAAGTTCCGGGTTCAGTTACAGATTGGTGCTGGATCCGAGACCCCATTGATTTCAATCAGGATTATAGGGCAAAAATGTACAAATTACATCTTAAAAAAAAACATTTTGGTTTTGTCTCTAAATTGTAAGCAATTTTTATATATTTTAGGTAATTTCATTGTTTTCAAATTCCATTGGTTCAAATTTAATCTTTGAACATCAGAGGCATTCAAACCACTTCCAGCTTTCCCAGCTGGTAAAGTTCCATCTCTGGCTTTGCCTGTTGTCAGGGGCACGGCCCCTGGTCTAAATCGTCAGAGGCCCAGTTGCTTACCATGGGTTCAAAAGTGCAGATGGCCAGCAAAGTAAGCCCTCTGCATCCACTCCTGGTAGTGTGGGTATGTAGAGACCATGGGCAGCAATTCAGGAGGGGGGGGGAACCACTTGGTCCATTATCCAAAGCCCAGCTACCCACAGGGTCAGAAAGCATCTGTGGAAAGAGAAACAGAGGGAACGCTTCGGGTCTGGTGAAGGGTCTTCGATCTGAAACGTTAACTCTATTTTCCTTTCCATAGATGTTGCCTGACATACTGAGTGTATCCAGGATTTTCTATTGTTATTTCAGATTTCCAGCTTGGTGTCCTCTACAGGAATACTTAAAGTTAATCATTAAACAACTGACAGGTATAAATGTAATTTTCATCTCGTTAACAAATGGCCCACTAACATCATCAAGCTGCATTTAACAGATTAAATATCCCATCAAATGTTAAGCTCCAACAGCTGATGGAAATTGAAATTACCTGTGCCTAGCATATAGGCTAAAGGTGCAAGTCAACAGCATCTATTTCAATGATGGTAGAAACCATGAAACCAATGTAAAGTTAAATTACAACTAATATACTGTTTAATTGCAGAAGTTTTGAATGACTGGCTAGGCCACTGCAAACAATCCAGTAGATTCATGGTCATGATCACCATTATTGAGGCTAGCTTTCTTTAAACTAAATAAATAAATTTAAAATTTTACAGCTGCTGTGGCAGGATTTGAACTCATGTTTAGAATTCAGATTGCTGGTCTGATAACTACAAATGCACCACCATTCCTGAAACCCATTTACCTCTTTCTGTGGGTCCCCTTCAAGTCCAGTTCCCAGACCGCTCGTAACCCCAACACCTGATCACGTTTAGGATCAGTACTGATATAAAGTTTGATGAAAAATTCTGATGAAAGGTCATTAACCTGAATATTTAACACATTTTTTCTTTCTTCACCACATTTCCTGTTTTTATTTCAGGTTGTTAATTTGCTTTCCTACTGAGCAGGAAACCAAAGAGTAAACTTATAACAATATCATGTTTTTAAATTTGAAAGCATACCCACATCCCTCATCTTGTTTGGTTTCCTGTACCACTCACACCCTCCCTGCAAACACCACAGGTGTCATGTCTTACCTGATTTCCCCCCATGCCATGGCAATTGAAGATGCCCACCTTTTCATTTTCCTTCCGCCCCATGTTATCGAGGCACTGGTTTGTATCAACATTTCTAATCTGGGAATAACCAGATAATATGAGTTATAACGGGAACATTTATTTGGCAATACTGGAAAGTCAAACTATCTAAAAGTGAAATTCATATTTTAAATGTCTAGGTACAGTATTGCAATATGCAAGAATAAAGATAATAAATTCTTCTCATTGAGTTATTGATATGTGAACTTAAATGCCAATCTAAAGCAAATAATACCATTACAAAAGTACAAATGTGATGATAAAGGTTACAATTTAGTTTATCAAGCATAAATTGTGGTAAAGTAATATGCCATGTGGAGTGTTTTGGCTTCTGAATTCACTTTTGGACCTTTGAATTCACATTAACTGCCTTTTACTTAGCTCGTTTACCACAAGAACAAATTCATAGAATTATTACAGTATGAGAGGTGACTATTTGGCCAACTGAATCAATGCCGGCTCCCAGCACAGCAATCCTTCACTCCCATTTCCCTGCTCTTTCCCTACAGCCCTGGAAATTATTTTCTAAAGCAATTTTTCAATTCATTTTTGAAGGGACTGATTGATTCTATTTCTACCACCCATACATAGTGAATTCCAGATCTTTAAAAAGCTGTTGATCACCTTCCCCATTTCATATATTTTGTGCAAAATTTAAAATTGGAACAGCTTCTCTCTTTTTGCCTTATTAAAACCAGTTATGATCAAGTACATCTCCGTCAAATCTCTTCTCAACCTTCCTTGCTCCAAGCAGAACAACCCCAGCTTCTCAAATCTAATTTATAACAGAAATCTCTCATCCCTAGAATCATTCCTGTAAATCTTTTCTGCACATTGTTCAAATACTTTCTAAAATGTGCTGACTAGAATTGGACAGAGTACTTCAATTGTGGTCTAACCAGTGTTTTATAAAGATTCATCATAACCTCTCTGCTTTTGTATTCTATGTTTCCACTTATGAATCCCAGCATCCTCTTTGCTTTACTAACTATTCTCCCAACATACCTCCAGTTTTCAAGTATCATGAATATGAACACCCTATGTTATTTGGTCTACGTTATCTCTCCTTACTAATTTACTGGTCAAGTTACCTACATTCCTTAGAAGTTTTAAGCCTTGCAGTCTTAAGGCTATACAATATGTCCCCAATGATCCTCATTAACTTTTATAGGTGTATCCTATCTAGATGCATCACAGCTTGGTATGGCAACTGCTCTGCCCAAGACCGCAAGAAGTTACAGAGTTGTGATCGTACCCTAGTCCATCACAAAAAACAGCCTTTCCTCTATTGACAATGTCTACACTTCCCACTACCTTGGGAAAGTAGCATCAGGAATAAAGTAGATGACCTAGTGGCACAACTACAGGTTAATAAATATGACATCGTTGCAATCACTGAGTCATGGCTTCATGATGGATGTGATTGGGAACTGAATGTCAAGGGGTATACAGTGTATAGGAAGGATAGGCGGGTAGGCAGAGGGGGAGGTGTGGCCATGATGGTTAGTAGCGATATAAAATCAATAGAAAGGAAGGACATTGGGTCAGAGGAGGTGGAATCCTTATGGGTGGAGCTAAGAAATAGCAAGGGTAAAAGGACAATAGTAGCAGTCATATATAGGCCCCCGAACAGCAGTCAGGAAGTGGACCATAAGTTGCAGATTGAGATAGAAAAAGCGTGCCAGAGTGACAATGTGAAGATAATTATGGGGGATTTTAACATGAAGGTGGACTGGGAAATCCAGCAAGGCGGTAGTACTCAAGAGAGTGAGTTTGTGGAATGTCTAAGGGATGTTTTTCTGGAGCAACTTATTGAGGAGCCCACCAGGGGATCGGCTGTTTTGGATTGGGTGCTGTGTAGTGAACCTGAGGTGATTAGGGAACTAAAGGTAAAGGAACCACTGGGAACAAGTGATCACAATATGATTGAGTTCAGTTTCAAGTTTGAGAAGGAGAAGCTGATAACTGGTGTATCGATATTTCAGTGGAATAAGGGAAATTACAAAGGTATGAGAGAAGAGTTGGCCCAAATTGATTGGAGGAGTAAGTTAGCTGGAGGGACGGCAGAGGAGAAATGGAAGAAATTTCTACAGGAAATAAGGACAATGCAGGACAGATATATTCCAAGAAAAAAGAAGGTTTTGAATGGAAAAAAGGCACAGATGTGGATAATGAGGGAGGTGAAGGATAAAATAAAAGCAAAAGGGGCGGCGTACAAAGTAGCAAAAATTAGTGGGAAAACAGAAGATTGGAAAGTTTTTAAAAATCTGCAGAGAGAAACTAAGAAGGTCATTAGGAAAGCAAAGATGAGTTACGAAAGGAAGCTGGCGGACAACATTCAGAAGGATTCTAAGAGTTTTTTTAAATACATAAGGAATAAAAGAGAGACACGGGTTGACATAGGACCAATTGATAACGGTGCAGGAGGGATTATAATGGACGATAGTGAGATGGCAAGGGAATTGAATGAATATTTTGCATCGGTCTTCACCGTGGAGGACATAAGCAATGTGCCCGTTAGTCAGGAGTCTCACGAATTGGAACTGAGTTCAGTTGAGATTAATAGGGAGAAGGTGCTAGGAAAACTAAAGGGGCTTAAGACTGATAAGTCTCCCGGACCGGATGAGGTGCATCCCCGGGTTCTGAAGGAGGTGGCTGTAGAGATAGCAGAGGCATTGGCGATTATTTTTCAGGAATCGATAGATTCTGGCATGGTTCCGGAGGACTGGAGGGTAGCGAATGTAGTTCCGTTGTATAAGAAAGGTGGGAGGCAGCACAAAGGCAATTACAGACCTATTAGTCTGACGTCAGTGGTGGGAAAATTATTGGAATCTATCCTCAAGGAGGAGGTTACCGAATACCTAGAGGCGCAAGGCAAGATTGGACCTAGTCAACATGGTTTTGTGAAGGGGAGGTCCTGTCTGACCAACCTATTGGAGTTTTTTGAAGAAATCACAGGTAGGGTGGATAAGGGAGAGGCGGTAGACGTTGTGTATTTAGACTTTCAAAAGGCCTTCGATAAGGTGCCTCACAAGAGACTGATTAATAAGATGAGAGGTCATGGAATTATGGGTAGGGTAGCAAAATGGGTGGAGCATTGGCTGGTTGGCAGGAAGCAAAGGGTGGAAATAAAAGGATCTCGTTCTGGTTGGTTACCGGTTACTAGTGGTGTGCCGCAGGGGTCGGTGTTGGGGCCGCTCCTTTTTACCTTGTACATCAATGATTTGGATGATGGAATAAATGGTTGTGTGGCTAAGTTTGCGGATGACACCAAGATAAGTGGAGGAGTAGGGAGCATAGAGGAAATAGAAAGGATGCAGAGGGACCTAGACAGTTTAGGAGAATGGGCAAGGAAATGGCAGATGAGATTCAATGTTGAGAAATGTGCAGTTGTACACTTTGGAAGCAGAAATAAGCGGGTAGATTATTATCTAGAAGGAGAGAAGATTGATAGTACGGTAGTACAAAGGGACTTGGGGGTACTCGTACAAGATACCTTAAAAGTTAACCACCAGGTTGGATCGGTGGTTAAGAAAGCGAATGCTATGTTGGCATTCATCTCGAGAGGTATAGTGTATAAACGTAAGGAAGTGTTGATGAGGCTCTACGGGGCACTAGTGAGGCCTCATTTGGAATACTGTGCGCAGTTTTGGGCCCCACATCTTAGGAAGGATGTGCTGACGTTGGAGAGGGTTCAGAGGAGATTTACGAGAATGATTCCGGGAATGAAAGGGCTTAAGTATGATGAGCGTTTGTCGGCTCTTGGACTGTACTCGCTGGAGTACAGAAGGATGAGAGGGGACCTCGTAGCGACATTTAAAATGTTGACAGGTAAGGATAGAGTAGATGTGGCTAGGCTGTTTCCCTTGGTGGGCGAGTCCAGGACCAGAGGGCACAATCTTAGAATTAGAGGGTACAGTTTCAAGACAGAGATGAGGAGAAATTTCTTTACCCAGAGGGTGGTGAAATTGTGGAACTCCTTGCCACGCACAGCAGTGGAGGCCAGATCAGTGGGGGTGTTCAAGGAGGAGATAGACAGATATCTAAATAGTCAGGGTATCAAGGGATATGGGGATAAGGCTGGAAAATGGGATTAGAATAGTTTTTTTTCTTTTTTCTCTTTTCTTTTTTCCCCACCCCATTTCTTTTTCCCTTTTCCTTGGAGCAGACTCGATGGGCCGAATGGCCTGCTTCTGCTCCCTTGTCTTGTGATCTTGTGAAGTAGCCAATGTAATCAAGGACTCCTCCCATCCCTCCCATCGGGCAGAAGATACAAAAACTTGAGAACACATACCACCAGGCTCAAGGACAGTTTCTATCATGCTGTTATAAGACTTATGAATGGACCTCTTAAATCATAAAGATGAACTCTTGATCTCTCAACCTACCAATTCTGATGAAGGGTCTCAACCCGAAACGTCAACAGTTCATTTCCCTCCGTAGGTGCTGCCCGACTTGCTGAGTTCCTGCAACACCTTTGTGTGTTGCTCTTCAAGCAATGCAGTTGTTTACTTTAAACAAAGCTGGAGTTTCTAGTGTCTCCTTATCAATTTTCACCCATCCATGATCTCTATTACCTCCCCTTCCATTTCTCGCAGAATCCTTTTCTTTGGTAAAATCTGATATAAAGCATTCAGTTTACCAGACATGCCTTAAAAGACATTTTATTCCATCCATAAAGTGCTGATCAATCCAATATTTGGGACATGAATACAATTGTTTGTATGTTGGAACAAATGATATTGATGAATATCTTTAAGATCCTCCCTAATTTAGGAAGATAAATTGTATGCAAATAAAAAACCACAATGACCACAGAATCCAGGCTATTCTTTTTCAAACCGGTGCGCCAATTAATCCTTAAACATGTCCTGGGACATGTATATCAGGCCAGAACATTTCAAATTCATTGAATTTTTCTTTTTACAATATGCTTACTTACTAGTTGAAATAGGCTGATATTGATTATCAAAGAGAAAGGAAGTTACTTAAGATTCCTACCTCACCAAGTAAGTAGTAATGCCTTGGGATCTGGGAATCAGGATAAATATTTTCCAAGTACCATGAGAAAGATTTACACTTCAGTCTTTCTCTTAGGCGTCTTCTGGCTGACACATCTCCATAATCCACTTTAACAACACCTGGAATTGCAAAGATACAGACTGCATCAATCTACTGGAATTAGTTGGGCATATCTATGTCCTACAACTATATCATGTAATTGGGGAGAAATACACAAAAGCAGTCAAGATGAGGAGTAATAAAACAAGACAGAAATTTGGATTGAGCCATGTGAATTCACAAAGCAAAAAACATACAGTTATCAAAACATGAAAAGCAGGAGATGCAACACCCGACCTTTTATCTCTTCCTTTCCCACCATCCAGGGACACAGACAGCCTTTCCAGGTGAAGCTGCAATTCACTTGCATTTCTTCTAATCTAATGTACTGCATTTGGTGTTCAAAATATGGTTTCCACATTGAGGAAACCAAACATAGAATGGTGACTGACTTTTGGAGCACCTGCATTCAGTCCACAGGGGCAACCTTGAGCTTCCTGTTGCCGGACACTTTAATTTTCCAATCCATTCCAACTCAGACCTGTCAGTGGCCTTGTGCGCCGTCGAAGTCCGCATCTGTGGCTTTACCAGCTGGGAGTGACTTTCTGGAGGAGCTATGCAAGTTTGAGGAATAGCATCTCATCTTCCACCTGGGCATTTGCAGCCTTCTGGATTCAATATCAAATTCTACAGTGTTATACAACTCATTTTCACTGTCTATATCACAACTGACGTATCTAGCTTTGATGTTGGTTCAGATTTTCTCCCTCCATTACCACAGCCTGACTGGATGGGCACATCCTACAGTTCTGTATCTTGCAACTTGCTATGCACCTTTCTGTTATTGCTCTCTAATTGCCATTATTTCATAGTTTTATGTTTCTTTGTTCAGGTTTTAACTTCCCCTATTAAACCATTCACTGGATGACTTCATTTACGGCTTATCCCCACGGAAACTTTATCAGAGATATTCCATTTGTCCTATTAATCCCTCCCCCATCCCTTTTGCCATTTTAAAACCAACTTGTTTTCGTCTCTTTTCCAGTTCTGATGAAAGGTGTTCAACCTGAACTAATTAACACTCTTTCCACAGATGCTGCCTGACCTGCTGAGTGCTTCCAGCAGTTTCTGTCTTATTTCAAGCTGTTCTACTGCTGTACTTTTCACTAAATCACTAAAGGAAGGTGCTTTGTACATGGTAATGGAATTTATTCCTCAGCTGGAAGCAAACTACTGTACGAGATGATGGGAAGTAAGGAGCCGCCTCTCCTCATTTTTAGACATAGCTCCAGTGGCATATGTGAACAAACTGGAAAGGAAGATAGAGGACAGCTTCTCTACCTATCAGAGGCAAGAAACCATCAAGGCACACTGTCAAGTTATAATGGGAGCAGGCAGCATTTGTGATAAATGTGAGGAGTCAGGCCCAAGCCCATGAATGCAGTCAAATTAAATTTTGTTTTCACTTGAGTGGTCAATTCAATAACACCTTTTCAAATCCGACTGCTCAGCAAACGCACCACAGGCTTCAAATATTGCACAATTCCATTCACCCTTTCACTCAATCGCCAACTATCTATATCAATTAAGCTTCTAAACCGACGGCCTCATGCACACAGCCCACAGCATGCACACATTGCCAGATACTCAATTATAGCAGGCATATCATTCAGACACATTGTACAATACTAACTAACTCACTTCACTCTCACCAGCAGGACAAGGTGACATAGAATCAATGTCAGAAGCAAAAAACTATAGAGCACTCCAGCCACCAGGCTCCTCAAGGAATGTGCCTAGGCAATAATAGGGGCAGGGGCCTACATCAAAACAAATAGATTAGAAAATTATGACATGCTAATGCCTAATCCTACTTCTCTAATACAATTTCTCCTTCAACACACAAGCTCTTTCAATTTGCAAGCTGCAGGTGGTGCAGGGATGTCCCTCTGAACTACCCTAGTGTCCACCAGGATCTAACCCTTGTGCTCTTCCCCTTTCCAATAGATAAGAACCATCCACCTGACTAAGAGAATCAGAATAAGAGAATACTCTGTCATTCAGTGCCTTGTAGGGACCAACTTAGATCTGCTCTTTTTATGTGTCGCTTAGAAGTGGGATATGCATGTCAAGAGTTAATCAGCAGGAGCAGGGGAAAGAAAATTGAAGGTGTCAGCTCCCCAGCTGGTAAAGATGGTTGCAGATGGTTTCAATGATTGAGAGTTCAGATGAGGGCAGCTGACAGAAGGTGACAGATGGAAATGTAGAGCAAGATGCTTGGTGCATCGCCTGGCCTGCCTGAAAGCATGTGAGATTAGTCAAAAAATTGTGGGGCAGTTCAGCTTCAATCTATGCACAAAGCTTTGTGCAGTCTGGAACCATGGATAATCGTCAGCTTCACAGGAACGCTGAGAAACCCAAACATCATGTAGGGTCAATGCTGCAGCTTACACTGCAGCACAAGCACAAGACAACTAAGGTCCGAGTGCTGAAGTAGATGCTCAGACTTCTCTGTCCCGGGTACCAGTGCTGAAAGAGGTTATGAGCACATCACAGCAGACTTCCAATGGATTGCCGAGGCACTGCACTAGGGTGCAGCCGTAGTTTACTGCAACCAGAACCTGCAGTCCTCTTTCCAAGATGACCGCCAGCCATGCTGCAGTCACTGGAGGAGCTCTGGATGAAAACAGCAGGAAAGACAAAGTCTACGGGAGACAGGTTCTAAAGAAATGCAGAAGGGAGAATGGTCACGTTTGGAAGAATGATTTCAACCAGTGGTTCTCGACCACCAGCCCAATCGGCATAGTGTTCCCACCCATGTGACATCCTATAAAAACACATGTTTTACATGGACCCAATGTGAAAAGTACCAGTTTTCAAAGTGAAGGTTGAATCAAATTTCCATCACATGGGGGGGGGGGAGGGGAAGAAAATGTCCCATTAGTTTAGTCACAGAAGAGTGAAGTTCTCCGAGGGTCTGAGCCAACATTCCCCCCCAGACAAATGAACTATCAGTGGAGTCCTGCTGGGAACAATTAATTCCCAGAGTTCCAACTTCTGTTTAACGAATTAATTTTACTTTTTCCAGCCAGACTTAATTGGATATCTCAACAGTGTAAACTGCTCTAAATGAACATCTACTGCTTAAATTAGAGTGCTAAATCAAGACAGCTAATGATAATTAAGAGGTTCAAATTAAGCAGCCCACTTTCAGTAGGTTGTATTGTTCACATCAATCAATTTGAGCTAACAGATAATTTTAACTGGTAGGATGATGACAACGCAGCAAAGTAAACTGAATTCAGGAGCAGCGGTGGAAGGCAAAGTAGTTGAAGCAAAACCAGTGGTTAGAAGGCTAAAAGGCAGCAAAACAGAAAATGAGCATCTTGATGTTGCAGCACCAAGTTTAATATAGTGAACTATCAACATGGGAGTAGAACATACATCAGCAAAGAGGAAAAAAATACTATGACATACCCTTGACCACTACTGTAATCTGCTGTAAATCTTCAAGTTAAATATAGAAATTTCAGTCCTGATTTGTGTTAATACTTTGCAAAAGAAGTAAATCATAAGAGGCTCTCCAGCTTGTTCTGCAATTCCAGGGATAATATATAGAGTCATACAGCATGGAAACAGGCCCTTCAGCCTACCATGTCTGAGTTGGCTATCAGGTGCCTATCTGTAATAAAACCCATTTTCCAGCACTTAGTCCATTGCCTTTTATGTGATGACATTCTATTAGCCCACAGAATATTCAACCTGAATCCTTAACTCTGGTTTTCTTTCCACAGATGCTGCCTGAACTGCTGAGTGTTTCCAGCATTTTCTGTTTTGATTTCAGATTTTGAACATCTGGAATTTTTTTTGATTTTCATTCCCATCTTTTCCCCGTATCTCTCAAAGCCCTGATCTAACAGAAATCTGCCAATCTCAATATTATAAATTTCAAATAATACAACATCCTCAGGCTTTTGGGGAAGCAGAACTCTACATTTCCACTACCCTTCGTATTTAGAAAAAAACTTTTACTCTGATGGACTTGCTTTAATTTTAATGTTATTGTTCTTACTTAGGATTTCTCCATCAGAAGAAATAATGCCACTGTACATCTCTTTCTGATTAAGATGCCTCTTTTTTAGATCACTGTTCAAACTTCCTAGCTGAATTTTTGCAATCTGTCCTAATAATTTAACTTTTTAATCCTCAATATCAGTCTGGTGAATCTGAGCTATAACCACTCCATGATTACTTCAACAGTGCTAAGTTGTGTTGCTCAAATCTGAACAGAGCAGCGCTATGGGCTCTGGCCAAAGCTCTGTGTAACACTTCCTCACTGAATTCCCACCTAGTTGAGCTAACAATCAATGGCCCATTAGATTTTACAACCTGCTACATTTCAGTAATCTTTCCCTTATGTCTTTAATGATAAAGTCAGAGAAAGGAAATTCAAGCACCCCACTCCCAATACTAAAAGGAGGGAAATCCAGACAAATAATGCATGACAACTGCCAAAGATCTTTATCATCAATGTTTTGCAACTGGGTAGCATCACTTATGTACTCGAGGCCACCATCTGTGCTTGCCATATTATATACATTGCACCAGATGAACTGACAGCTGTTAAAGGTTGAGAGCTTTCCTATCTCTTGTATCTGTGGATACTCTATCTCTATGCAGACTTCTGGAGATTCAGAGACAGGAATTACCACCACTGCCAGGAACATCATGGGATCCTCAAAATGCCATGCCTGTATCCTCATGCTGTATTCTGCTGAATGGGTGTTCACTTTGTTGTCATCTGCTAGATTATCACAAACTATTAAAGTGACAATGGTAATACCATTCAATATCCAGGGGAAATGGTGAAACTTTACATTGAAGGAGATGATCATTGTCAAGTTCTCTCTGAGTTTTGACTTGGCGGAATGATGTCCTCCTCTGAATTTAGCATTCCCTGAAATGGCATTCGAAAAGTCCATGTTTCATAGGCTAGTGAATTTCTACCTCCATGAATTTCCCACAATTGAGCCCTTAAAGTCACTACTTCATGCAATGAAACCTCTCAGAGTCGCATCTGCCCTCAGGAGCTTAAATCTGAACCAACATAAGTTCTGATTAAAGAGTGCTGATATGAAACATTAACAGTTTCTATCACCACAAATGTCATGCAATATGCTGAGCATTTCCGCCATTCTGCTTACGTTCAGTTATAATTCTCCATATTTTGGTTTTGTACCAATATCCTGGTAAAAGAACCAAGGCAGAACCTAGCAATTTTCCTCTCATAATAAAGTATGTTTTACTAGAATCTTTACGTCTGCTACTTTGAACTTCAGCTTTGTAAAAGAAAACAAAATCTCCATTGACATTACTATTCCCCTTGGGTGCTTTAAAGAACAAGGTTTCAATACTCTACAATCCTAGGAAAATCCACATTTATAAGGAAAAGCAAAATTTTGAATATGACTAATTTACATTATATATTTTCAGACAGTTCTCTTTCAATGCCTATGGCAAACATACAGGATATAAAGAAATTATACATTAGTTTTAATATAATATGCAAGATGAAGAGCAAAATAGAACAAAAGAAATGAAAGAAGCTGTAATTTGCTCTACAGAGTACATTGAGCAAAACTTATAGTGAAAACTTCCAAATTCAATTGGCTTCGGAGTCCTTCATACATTGTAAGATTTAAGCTCACACAGTATCCTGAAAGCTTCTGTTTAGTCAGCTCTGCTGTCCATTAAAGCATCTGAGAAAACATGGGAGCAGATAGGAAACAAAGTGGTAATTTGAATGGAATAATTCTAAACACACATGATTATGACCAAAGCTGCTCTGCTCAGCTTCTCTTGATGTGTACGTGGCTTTTGAACCAGGGGAAAGTAAGGTTCAATTTTGCTTTCAATTTGTGTAGATCTGGGAGGACCAGGAATCCTCCCCCAGTTCCATGGCAGTGTGCTGCAATCAATGCCCCCCTCTCTCATATCAGGACTGATACTGACAAGGAAGTTGGGTGAAGAAACATTCCTGAAGAACCATATCTGCACTGGAGCAGGTCAGCCCAATCTAAAATGAGTCTTGTTTAAGTTAGACTGGGAAAACCGCAGAGCCCTGCTATAGCCATCAAAACAAAAATCACTTGTGGATTGCTGACCTGAGTCAGTCATACAGCACAGAAACAGGTCCTAAGGCCCAACTTTATGCCGATCAAGATTCCCATCTAAGGTAGTCACATTTGCCCATGTTTGGCCCATATCCCTCTGAACCTTTCCTATCCATGTACCTGTCCAATTACCTTTTAAATGATGTTCACGTACCTGCCTCAACCACTTCCTCCAGCAGCTCTTTCCATATGCTGACCACTCTCTGGGTGAAAAAGTTGCCTCCCAGGGTTCCTATTAAATCTCTCCCCTTTCATCTTAAACCTATGCCCTCTAGTACTTGATTCCCCAACCCTGGGAAAAAGACTGTGTGCATTCACCTTATCTATGCCACCCATAATTTCACACACCTCTGTGGGATCACCCCTCATTCTCCTACACTCCAATGAAAAATGTCCCAACCTGCTCAACCTCTCTCCATAACTCAGTCCCTTGAGCTCCAGCAGCATCCTTGTAAGTCTCCTCTGCACTCTTTCCGGCTTAATGGCATCCTTCCTATAGCAGGGTGACTGAAACTGAACACAATATTCCAAATGCAGCCTCACCAACGTCTTGTACATTGCAACGTAACATCCCAACTTCTATACTCAATGCCCTGACTGATGAAGGCCAGCATGCCAAAAGCCTTCTTTACCACCCTGTTTACCTGCGACACCACTTTCAGGGAACCATGTACTTGTACTCCAAGGTCCCTTTGATCTACAACATTCCCAGGGCCCTACCGTTCATTGTGAAAGTCCTACCCTGATTTGTCTTCCCAAATTACAACACCTCACACTAATCTGAATTAAACTCAATTTGCCATTCCTCAGACCATTTACCCAGCTGATCAAGATCCCTCTGTAAATCCCAATAATCATCTTCACTATCATCGACACCACCTACTTTAGTGTTATCTGCAAACTTAATGACCATGCCTTGCACATTCACATCCAAATCATTGATATAAACAACAAACAGCAATGGGCCTAGCACCAAGCCGTGGGGAGCACCACTAGTTCCAGGCCTCCTGTCCTAAAAACAACCTTCCAACATCATCCTCTGCTTCCTACCAGCAAGCCAATTCTGTATCCAATTAGCTAGCTCTTCCTGGATCTCATGCGATCTAACTTTCCATGGCAGCCTACCATAGTTCTGCGAGCGATGATAGAGGCAATCAGGCAGGAGAGATCATCTTTAGGAGGAAGCAAACAAGGACCAGCAATCAACTTTTGAACTCTGTGGAAAGTAGCTCATTGAACAGTTGCTGGTGCTCTTGCAAAGACTAATCACAATTATACTTGTTTTATGTGCTTGTCAAAATAATGGGCTCATACACAAAAAGTGCTGGAGGAACTCAGCAGGTCAGGCAGCATCTATGGAAGGAAATAAACAGTCGACATTTCAGGCCGAGACCCTTCATCAGGCTGCCTGACCTGCTGAGTTCCTCCAGCACTTTTTGTGTATTGCTCCAGATTCCAGCATCTGCAGAATTTCTTCTGTCTCTGAAATAATGGGCTCCATCAATTTATCAATGTGAGCAACATCTGGACAGAGTGGTAACAAGTTATCTAACTGCTGAACTGATATGTTTTCTATGTGTCTTACGCATGATAAATGGGCAAAACACACACCAATTTCCACCTATCTATAATTTACCTTTGTGGCCTATAACAGGTCATCAGAGTGACATTTCTATTTCCAGTAGACTGATTATCTATCTCATTTTACAATCCTATTCCCCTTAGTTTGACAAAAAATGTGCAATTTCAGGTTTTGTGAACAAAATCAATTAAAAATATTGATTCATACGAAGTGCGAAACAGAAAATTTATGTTCAATTTAAGATAAGATATCTTTATTAGTCACATGTACATCGAAACACACAGTTTCTTTTGCGCAGTGATTTGGGGGGGGGGGGGGCAGCCCGCAAGAGTCGCCACGCTTCTGGTGCCAACATAGCATGCCCACAACTTCCTAACCCGTACGTCTTTGGAATGTGGGAGGAAACTGGGGCACCCGGAGGAAACCAACGCAGACACAGGGAGAATGTACAAACTCCTTACAGACAGTGGCCGGAATTGAACCCGGGTTGCTGGCACTGTAAAGCGTTATGCTAACCGCTACACTACCGTGCCTGCCATATAATATGCCTTTGCAATAATAAAGTACAAAATGAGGAACAACATACTCCCTAAATTGTCATATTTTGCCTATTTTAAAACACTTGGTCTTTTTCTCCAAGCACTGATCAACTTAAATCATGAAGGGTATAAATGCAAATCTTATGCAATTATTTAATTCTCTTCACCGAAAATCACGCATGTTTCTAATACAAGCCAGATACTTTGATTTCTTAACATACAAGGTAGATTTCCGAAAAATAAAATTAGGTTAAAGATGTTGGAAATCAAGAATATTTAATGTACAAAAATATTCGGTTAGCCCACAATGTGATCAAGTCACTACCAATTTCAGTTTAATTTTACACCATTGTCAAAATCTGTTCAAAATTTGTGGTTTTACAGAACAATTTTCAGCAATTGCAAAACTGTACATGGGAAAAAGCATTTCATCATGGCTCCAGGCCAAATTTTGAGCAACTCTCTCCTGGGGTACTGTGTACAAATGTATGACAATTATGCCAAGCTTACTTAAGTATCACATAGAATGTTCATTAATGAACTTTTGGTTCCAAATATGAAAAAAGACACTCGTTACATAACAAACTGTTTGATACCCAGCAAATGTGACCATTAGTTTAACACTGCGTGTCAAACTGCTGTTATGCAACATCAAGCTAAATTCTTAACTGCTTTACAGCAATGGTTTTAAAGGGCTTCTGACTATTCCTTTGTTCAAGAAAGGGATCAGGGATAACCCTGGGAATTATAGACCAGTGAGTCTTACTTCAGTGGTGGGCAAGTTATTGGAAACATTCTTAGGGACAGGATTTATGAGCATTTGAAGAAGCATAGTCTGATTAGGGATAGTCAGCATGGCTTTGTGAGGGGCAGCTCATGCCTCACGAGCCTGATTGAAATCTTTGAGGATGTGACAAAACACATTGATGAGGGTAGAGCAGTGGATGTGGTGTATGTGGACTTTAGTAAGCCCTTTAATAAGGTTCCCCATGATAGGCTCATTCAGAAGATCAAGAGGCATGGGACCCAGGAAAACTTGGCTGTGTGGATTCGGAATTGGCTTGCCCATAGAAGGCAGAAGGTGGTTATAGATGGAGCGTATTCTACCTGGAGGTTGGTGACCGGTGGTGTTCCACAGGGATCTGTTCTGGGACCCCTGCTCTTTGTAACTTTTATAAATGACTTGGATGAGGATGTGGAAGGGTGGGTTAGTAAGTTTGCAGATGACACGAAGGTAGGTGGTGTTGCGGATAGTGTAGAAGGATGTCGAGGGTTACATTGATAGGATGCAAAGCTGGACTGAGAAGTGGCAGATGGAGTTCAACCTGGAAAAGTGTGAAGTGATTCAACTTGGAAGGTTGAATTTGGAAGGTTGAATTTGCAGGCAGGATACAGGGTTAATGGCAGGATTCTTAGCAGTGTGGAGGAACAGAGATATCTTTGGGTCCAAGTCCATAAGGTTGTCGTGCAAGTTGATAGGGTTGTTAAAAAGGCATATAGCGCGTTGGCCTTCATTAGTCAGGTGACTGAGTTCAAGAGCCATGAGATAATGTTGCAGCTCTATAAAACCCTGGTTAGACCACACTTAGAGTATTGTGTTCAGTTCTGTCGCCTCACTATAGGAAGGATGTGGAAGCTTTAGAAAGAGTGCAGAGGAGATTTACCAGGATGCTACCTATATTGGAGAGCATGCCTTATGAGGATAGGTTGAGTGAGCTGGGGCTTTTCTCTTTGGAGTGAAGGAGGACAAGAGGTGACCTGATAGAGGTGTTCAAGATGATAAGAGGCATAGATCGAGTGGACAGTCAGCAACATTTTCCCCAGGGCAGAAGTGGCTAACACGAGGGGCCATAATTTTAAGGTGATTAGAGGAGAGTACAGGGGGGATATCAGAGATAAGTTTTTTGCACAGTGAGTGGTGGGTGCGTAGAACGTGCTGCCAGGGTGCTGGTAGAGGCAGATACATTAGGGACATTCAAGAGACTCTTAGATAGGCACATGATGACAGAAAAATGGAGGGGTATGTGGGAGGGAATGGTTAGATTGATCTTAGAGTAGGTTAAAGGTTGGCACAACATTGTGCTGTAATGTTCTGTGCTCTATGTTTTGTAACTTTAAATTCCATGATCCAGTAACTAAATTACTTAAAACCACTGGGCCAAGTACAGCTCACTCCACTCCCCACATATGCAGTCATGAGTGAAATGAAAATCTGGCAGTTTCTACAATGCCCAAGCAATGAAGATGAAAACTACCAAATCTTTAACAATGCAGCACTCACTGTTTTTTTTAAACCACAGCACGAACTTAGATTATATTTAATTTCTCAAGTGACACTTGAGTCTACATCCTGTTGACTCAGAATTTCAAAACTGATATATGAGATGAAGGCAAAATCATAAGAAATTTATGTCACAGCAGATCTGCCTCTGGGACAATACACAGTTGATTGATTGTATTAACACCAACAGCAAGAACAGTATTTCAAATATGAAGCAACATATGTTTTGCCTGCATTACTGCCAGCTTTCACTAGATGGAAATGGAGAACTTTTACAAGACTTGCACACCACTATTTCATTTTTAAAGCTTAAGAATCTTTAATAGATATTTCATGCCAGTCATCAGATCCAAAATTAGTTTCTCTAAGTTTTAGCAATAAAATTGTATAGACTCAGATATTTTACCCTAAAATAACTAGCATTATTTTTGCATGGTTTCATTCCTAACTATAAACTTTAAAAGCCCTTAAAGATCTGGATGATGCATCAAATTGTAAGTAATGGAAATTAAAATGACTTGCTTTAAAAGTGTATTCACCTCTACAGCCAGAAGGCAATACTCAGTGCACAAGGAATTCTTTCCGGAAGAAAACAATGATAAAGGGCATCATGTTATAGGTTCACAAGTTTCACAAGTCATGGATTTCCCCAGAGCTGCTGCTATTTCTCTTCCAATATAACTTTGCCTGGAAGTGATGTCTGCATGCATAAATGGAATTTTTACAGTAGTTCTGTCAAAGCTCTGATCTTGGGGTAGCAATAAGCACTGAGGGAATACTTGGCTAATACTCAACTAAAGCTGATAACATGATTTATCTGTGTTCCCTTTGACAATCCACTTGGGACACTACTTTGGTGACCTATGAACTTAGTGTATTCTTCTTTACACAGCTATATTCTATGCACCACTATGTTCTCCTCCCAATCCTTTTGTAATCACCGCCACACTTCCAGCTTTTCTTTCACCTTTAGCCTTCATCCTACCACACAACCAGGAAAGTACTTTAGAATCCAGCATTCCCTTCCTCCTTGTTCCAAATCTAGAAGTAGGTGGCTAACGGTGAGTTAATGGCAATGGCATGATGCTGCTCTGAGCATTGCATTAGAACTCTTAAGATAATCTGTGCAATCAAGGTAGAGCTGAAACATATTTTTACTGTTGTCTAACTATATGATCAACTTGAAGGTAAGTGTATTATCTTAAATATTCTGCATGAAGTACAATTAAGTTAGAAGATCCACAACACATACAATTAGCATCAGTAAGTACATACCTCCACATAATAGATATTCTACAATGACATCACTTTCCTTAAATCTTGCAACCTGGGTCCTAATCTTCTTCTTTGGGCCTTGGGAACGTCAGCATATTTGCCCCAGTGCAATTGGCATGGCTGGTGCATTGAGGGATACTGCCCCGGTCTTTGACTGCCCCCTTGGCACTTTTCATCCCACACTGGACAGAGTTGGCTTCTGGACTTAAACAGCTCTGCATTCAATCTTAGCTGCAAAATTGTGGAATTATTGTGGAACTTTGTGTTTATAGTAGGTTTCAATGTTTTGCTGGCTGTGCTGATGTAATGAGATGTACTAGGTTTGAGTGGGAGGTTTAGACCTGTCAGAAAGTGCTTGTAGGGGACCTGGAGCCTTGTTCTTTCCCACTGCCACTTCTTGACAAAACAGCTTTCTGCACTGAGGGGAAAAACATGATTTCTTTATAATTCTGTCAAATATTATAACATAGCTCCATTCTGTATTATGATTCTGTCGGTTATATGCTACAAGATATCTGAGAGTAATCCATTCTACATGAATACTACACTCTCTACCACCCACCTGCCTTATTTCTACAAAGGTTCCAGTGCCCTTGACCACTGGCCTGAGTGCCCAGAAAGGAATAATCGAGCAAGCCAGTGGACTGTGTGCAGGATAGAGGTCACCCTCACAAATGAAGAAGAAAAAAATAATTAACTGTCAGAATCATCATAGATCAGCAAGTCATGCGTTTAACTCTTGAAATGCCTTGCCTTGCCTGAAAAGCATGCACCTGAACCTGCTTTGCTCTAACTATCTGCATTACTTCAACAGCTGATGTTTATACTCTCTCTTTGCCTTTCTATCACAGGGACAGGACAATTTGTTTCATGCATAATATAATTTCTACCTTCCTAGTGAATATTTGCAAATAGGAAGGACCATATCAGATTTTAAAACTCTGTGTATGATTTATCCACAATGCAAGCAGATGTACATTGCTTTTACAAGCATTGAACACCACAGATCTCCAGAGTTAATACTTATATCATGAATTGCAAAATGTTGAGATATTTTGATCTCTATTCAACACTTTTTATCTCCATAGCTAATCCTGCAAACCAAAGAGAACGTACAGAAAGTGCCAATTGAACTCCAGCTGGTGTCAGGATTTATTGCATACAGACTCCAGGATGAAGAGAGGATGATTTTCTTGTTATCTCAGGCAATTCATTACAGTAGAGATCATGATGAATGCCAGCTTGGCATTACTGCCCACAAAGGATTCAAAGGAGCAGCTATAAGTCTTCTGCTGTTATATGTTTGGAATTCACATTTGCGCATCCTATGCTAGCAGCTCTTGTGACCTCTTGAAGTGTTTTAATGGGACATATATATAAACCACTGTTCTACTGCCATCCCAATGTCTTCAACCCTACTCAGTTTCAAAAGCAAAATTAAATATGATCAGAAATCAGTATTCCCATCCAGTTTCTTTATAATATTCCCAATAAAAACATCTTTTTACAAGCCCCTATTCCTGACTCTATCAATCTAATTCCTGCTTCCAGTCTCTTACCATGGTTTCTGCTGTGAGGTAGCCATATGGCATTAATGCATTATTCCCTATATGGCCTCCCACCATCAGGATTCATCATGCTGAGAGTAAGTTGGAGAGAGGCTGCAACCATAGGATTGTTTTGTGGCTGGCTTCCACATTTTTTAATTTCTGATCTTGGGTACTGGGATACAGTCGTAGAGGACTGGCAGATCTATGGTCATTTGACCCAAAGATGAAGTTCTCATGACGTCTGTATACAATGACTAAAATTGTCTACTTCCACCTTTGTAACATCCATTCTGTCTGAAATTACCTTATGCTGAATTCCTCATCCAAATATTTTAACCTCTGGAGATGACTATTCTGGTTAGCCACCTAGAAGATACAGGAGCCTGAGGGCACATACCACCAGGCTTAAGGACAGCTTCTATTCCACTATGATAAGACTATTGAACAGTTCCCTTATATAATGAGATGGACTCTGACCTCACAATCTACCTTGTTGTGACCTTGAACCTTATTGTCTAACTGCACTGTGCTTTCTCTGTAGCTGTGACACTTTACTCTGTACTGTTATTGTTTTTACCTGTACTACCTCAATGCACTCTGTACTAACTGAATGTAACTGCACTGTGTAATGAATTGACCTATACAATCGGTATGCAAGACAAGTTTTTCACTGTACCTCGGTACAAGTGACAATAATAAACCAATACCTTTCATCCTTTGTAAATTTAAACAGCTGGATGCTGCTGGTTGTGCTGCAGCTCAGACCTAATACAAATCACCACGTGCCTGCTACCTGCCAGATGAGCAACATCTCAATTTGTAATTCTAACTCATATTAACCATTCTCCATGGCTTTGTCCCTTCCTATGTTATCTGCTCCAGTTCCACAACCCTCTGAGGTATCTGCACTTCAAATATAGACTGCATATTCCAATCTTAGTCACTCCACCTGTGGTGGCTATTGCTTTATCTGCCAAGGACCTAAGCTCTGCTTCCTAAACCTTTGTCTATCTCCTTTAAGGTGTAAAGATGTAGCTTTGATCATCTGTACTGATACTGAATAGAACTGGTCATCTCCCTTAACTCTTCCTTGTGTAGATTACTATCAAAGTTTGCTTGCTAATGCTCCTGTGAAGTTCCTTGGGAATGTTTTACTACTTTAATGCAGTTTTTGCTGTTGTTGAAGTATGAATGATTGTTGATGAGTGGATTTTATACTTCAAGATGTGGGGAGATAATTTTAGGTAGAGAAGTATGATTTATGGCACTTTGGCAGTTTGAAGATGGGGTTTGGTAGTAGAGGGAGGAGACAAGCAGAGGAATAGAGTTTGTTCAGAATTATTTTACCATTTGTATAAGAGAGCAACAGTTGTATAACTCACAACATCTTTTGTCACAGTGAGGAGGAGGAAGTGATGGAATGTTGTATTATTAATGGGTTTTGAGGCAGCAGAGAATAAACTATAATTCTGTGTTGGGGAGGCTGGGTTTGTATGTGAACATTTCAAAATGTGTTTATAAATTATCACAGAGTCAAATAGTCACAGAGAAATACAGCACAGAAACAGGCTCTTCAACCCACCAAGTCCACATTAACTGTCAACTACCCAATACATGAATCCTACTCAAATCCCAATTTATTCTCCCCAGGTTTTCCATCAACTCCCCCAGATTCTGCCACTCACCTACACACAAGGGGCAATTTACTGTCATCAATTAACCTACCAACTCAGTTTGAGAAAGAAACACTTATTGTGCTTACAAGACGAAATATCACTGATTTATAAATGCTTCATTATCCTTGGACTTTGACAGCTTTCAAAAATATCACTGAGAACTGCTATTTCATTAGAGATCCTCTCAGTTGGGGGGGGGGGGGGAGTAGGAGGGATATCCAGACATCATTCAATCTATTATTTTTTGCACAGCACAAAGAACTTAGTTCATTTAGTTCATTTCATTTTGTGTGTTATGTCAACAATTCACAAGAGACTGCAGTGTTGGTTTTCATCCTTCAAGGGTGATTATGCTTGAGAAAGGAGATGGGTTATTGCCATTGGCAAGGATTGAGTGACATGGCTCAAATCACAGACAAGCTCCCTATCACTGTTCTGAAGATTAATTAGTTCCCATTTTTGACAAGGCTTAACTACTCCTTATAAAATCTAAATTGCTATAGTAACTATTTTGAAACTGCAATCTTGTTCAGATAGACAAAAAATCCAGCTATTAAAGCAAACTGACACACTGATACAAAAGGTGGTGTTCATCTCAGCTTCTTCAATAACCCCGTGGAACAAAGAACATACTGTAGGAGTAGAGATCTGTTTGTGAGAGTGAGGCAATTCCCCTGGGTATACAAATCTGCTCCAAATCCCTGTTAAAACTCAAAATACAAAGAAGTGCAGCTGCTGTAAATCTCAAATAAAAGAAACAGGGAATGCTGGAAATATTCAGCACTTCAGGCAGCATCTGTGGAGAGAGAAACAGGGCTGATGTTTTGTGACTTTTCATCAGAATTAAGAAAAGTTAGGAATCAAACATGTTTTTAGTTGCACAGAAAAGGGGAGAGATGGAGATCAAGAGAGGCTGATTGATACAAGTGGTAGTGGTACTGGCTGAGAGAGGTTGGGAAAGAATGAAACCAGAGAAGGAGAAAGAAAAAGAACGGTGAAACTGTTTTTCTGAGTAGCAATATAGTATTTTTCATTGCCTTTGTAGACATTTGGAATAAATCCTTATCAATTACAATATGCAGTGCTCTAACTCAGCCAAATGTTTAATACCAAGAAGATCCCTTCACTCCCTCTCATCCCCACAAAAACATGTATTTCGATTTTGAAATTTAACATTTTTTCCTAACTTGATAATTGGATAATGTAGCCCCCTTTTTGTACATCTCACAACATTTTGCAGGTTTCTTTCTAACCCTGCTTCCAATAAGAAGACCATAATGTATGGGAGCAGAATTAGGCCATTTAACCCATTGAGTCTGCTCTGCCATCCAATCATGGCTGAGTCTTTTAACCCCATTTTCCCACTTTCTCCCTGTAACCCTTAACCCCCACTTACCAATCAAGAGCCCATGAATCTCTGCCTTAAATGACTTGATCTTCATGGCCCTCTTAGCAATGAATTCCACAGATTGACCACCTTCTGGCTGAAGAAATTCCTCCTCATCTCAGTTCTAAAGAGACGTATCCTAGATTCTCATAATAATGGAAACATCCTCTTCACTCTATCTAGGCCTTTCAATATTTGGTAGGTTTCAATGAAATGACCCCCCCCATCCTTCTGAACTTCATCAAGTACAGGCCTAGAGCCATTAAACACTCCTCATACATTAAGCCTTTCATTTCCGAGATCATTCTTGTGAACCTCCTCTGGACGCTCTCCAATGCCAGCACATACTTTCTTAGATATGGGGCCCAAAATTGCTCACAAATATCCAAATGCTGTCTGACCAATGCCTTATAAAGCCTCAGCAGTACATCCTTGTTTTAATATACTAGCCCTCTCAAAATGAATGCTAACATTGCATTTGCCTTTCTTACTACCAACTCAACCTACAAGGTAGCCTTAAGGGAATCCTGAACCAGAACTCCCAAGTCCCTTTGCACCTCCAATTTCTGAATTCTCTCCCCATTTAGAAAATAGTCTACACCTTGATCCTTCTTGTCAAAGCGCATAACCTCACACTTCCTTACGCAGTATTCCATCTGCCATTTCTTGGTAAAATCTGCAAACTTCCTATAACTACAATACCCAATGTGTATAAAGACAGACCACATTCCTGGATGGCCAAACAAGAAATATGCAAGCACCAATTTAAAATTAAAAAAAATATTTTTTGTTATAAAGCAGATTGGAGACTTAATGAGTAAAATTTCATTGACTTCAATAGTATGAATAGAGGCAAAGCACAATGCACTGATTTGGGGGCAAAGAACATTTAGTACCAACAACTGGGTATGAAATGTCAGCCGGCTGATTTATGAAGTTACATTTCCCAAAATAACACAATAAATGAGGAGAAAAATATGATAAGGTAGGTGTTGATTTGAGGCCTATTAAGGGAAGAATAAACATAGCTAATTACATTCAGGCTAAGAATTTTCTAAATATTACAACTATCAAGGGTGATTTTGAACTTACTACCACTTTTTTCCCCCCACATATACCTGGAAACTAAAATAACAGGCATTTTCCCCCCTAGCATTTCTATTACAGTTTTCACCTCCCTTCTTTCACCTCTCTTTGATCCATTTGATACCATTACCTGATGAAAGTTTGTGGGTCTCAATCTAAAAATAAATTTAACTAAGCCAGCACTCAGTATCTAGAAGTTAGAAATCCACATTTCAGCAGTTTTTCAGCGAGAGCATAGATAGAGAAAAGACAACTTGGTTCATCTTCTATGACTACAACATTTTTTGTTAAAATATATCAGAACATTTAGCAATTAACTTTATCTCTATGAGGTTTTTGTTGCCATGTTAAAGTAAGATTCTCATCTTAATTAGATACTTTCCTCACACCATCCAGGCCTCCAACCAGCTCCTCCTGGTCACTAAGCCTAAATTCTCAAGCACTGTCCCAATCTATTAAACTCCAAGTTCAAATTGTGACCCCAGCCATGAACAGCTGGAGAAAATTAAATAGATAAAGGGGATAAGACTCCATGAACACCCCATATTTATTAATGATGGAGCACAGTGTGTAAGAGTGCAAAAGACAAGGGTGGAGAGTTTTCTACTACCTTTACCCAGGAAGACTATTACGGCCTATTCCCAAGGTCCCAATCATCAGAGAATCCAGGCTTCAATAAATTCTCTCCACTCCATGTGATACAATGAAACAGCTGAGAGCACTAGCTATGGCAGAGACTAGGGACCAAAGTGACTTGGCTGACAAATAGCCATTCGTTTGTTCACTGATCTCAGCTTTCCACATATACTTGACCAAACGGGGAAGTCCAAGAAGAGCTGAAAACTGTCGTTGGATTCACCATTAAGTCCATTGAAGGAGCATTAATGGTCTAAGATATCTTTATTAGTCACATGTACATCGAGATCCACAGTGAAATGCATCTTTTTTGCATAGGGTGTTCTGGGGGGCAGCCCGCAAGTGTCACCATGCTTCCGGCACCAACATAGCACGCCCATAACTTCCTAACCCATACACCTTTTGGAACATGGGGGGAAACCGGAGCACCCGGAGGAAACCAACGCAGACACGGGGAGAACGTACAAACTCCTACAGACAGCGGCCGGAATTGAACCCAGGTCGCTGGCGCTGTAATGAAGTTACGCTAACCTCTACACTACCATGCCTGCCCTAGAGTGTGTTCAGGTGCAGTTCCATCTAGTCCCTCATTTCTACACCAGGAATGATTGGTGGAGGAACAGAAGCCCTATTCATTTGAATGTGGTCACCAACTCTTCTGTAAAAGGCAGTTCTGTTATTTTAGTTTATTTTAGAATACTAACAAATACAGAGAGCAATATAAAAGAGGTAGGGAAGTTGCATTACTGATTATGGAGAATTCACTAAGAGAGGACAACTTGGAGGGCTCATCCAGTGAGCCCATATGGGCAGAACTCAGGAACAAGAAAGGTACAATCACTGTGACAGGGTTATACAATAGGCTTCCCAGTAGCCAGCAGGAGTGAGGGGAATAGATATGCAGGAAGATCATGGAAAGATGTAAAAACAATAAGGCTATTGCAGTGAGTGATTTTAATTTCCCCAATATTGATTGAAACTCCCTTAGTGCCAGGAGCTTAGATGGGGCAGAATTTGTTAGATGCATCCAGGAGGGTTTCTTGAAACAATATGTAGATAGTCCAACTAGAGATGGTGCTATACCAAACCTTATACTGGAGAATGATTGGAGAATGAGCCCATCCTGAGAGTGATTGAAGATTCAGTGGAGAGAGAATCTTCTCATAATTCATAAGTTGTAAGATAATTTATGGGTAAGGATAAGGCTGGTCTTTAGGTAAAAGTGCTAAATTGGGAGGGGGGTGGAGCTAGAGCTAGAAAGCTAATTACAACAGTACTAGGCAGGAATTGCATAAACTACATTGGCAGCAACACATTTTGGATCTAGAGGCCTTTAGTGTTCCTAGATATTATGACAACAGTTTCATTAGTCTGTCTGTATGTTGTTGTAATGGTATTCCCCATTATCTAGACTCTTTACTGTTTACTGTGGGAGACAAATACAGAATACAAGTACATTTAGTGTAACAGGAGTAATGTACAATGTTGGTCCACTACACTTTAGAAATACAGCTTTTAACTTGAAGAAGCTCTATTCTACTGATCCTTATAGTAAATCCAAAATTTATTCTGCGAACATGCAACAGTGATTGCAAGGTATAGTACGGCACAGTAGTGTATCAGTTAGCACAATGCTATTACAGCGCCGGCGACCCGGGTTCAATAAGGAGTTTGTACGTTCTTCCTGTGTCTGCGTGGGTTTCCTCCTGGTGCTCTGGTTTCCTCCCACATTCTAAAGACGTACAGGTTAGGAGTTGTGGTCATGCTATGTTGGCGCCGGAAGGGTGGCGACACTTGCTGGCTGCCCCCAGCACATTCTCAGTAATGCAAAAAGGCGCATTTCATTGTGTGTTCGATGTACATGTGACTAATAAATAAATAAATATTTAAGTGAACATGTAAACCTGCTTACACAATATAACCTGAAGGAACCTAACTTTCAGAAACATTTATATAAATAAATTCAAAAACCCAAATCAAGGCCATATCAAACCAAAATGAGTAAGAGTACCTGGTGAAATGATGTAAAAGAAGTCTTTGAAGTTATCCATCCAGACCTCTGCCAGGCGTCGATTGTTCTTGTTAATGATGTGTCCAGTACCACCAGGAAATGTATATGGGGTTGCCTTACGGAACACATGGCCAACATGAGAACAGGTAATAATTTCCAAGGAACCACCGCACTGCCATATCTGAAGAAAAGACAAAGATTTTAAGTTTTACTTCATCATCATCAATTCACCAAATCATCTGTTAAATGTAGATCAGAACACCAGTGGTACTATTTTATATCATCTCTGGGCCTCATGTTGCAATTCCATCAATAGTTTTTAGAATAAAGATGTGTTACCAAAGCAAACAATTAGCATTGTTATGAATATACTTACACACACACACACACACACACACACACACACACACACACACACACATATACTTACACACACACACACACACACACACACACACACACACACACACACACACACACACACACACACACACACACACAAGAAATACTGCAATGTTGAATGGACGTATCAGCATTTAGACTTCAAACAGCAAAAAGTCTGGTATTTCCAAGCAAATATCATCAAAAATGAAGTTCCAAATTTCCTGAGCAACAGAGCGAGTCCAACAATGGAGATTTCCTCAGTGCAAATGTTGGCTTTCACTTCTCAAATCCTGTACAGGGTCATAGACCCCATTCATTTTCATGCAGGTTGCAAAGCAATTAGGAGACAAAGATGAAGGTTTGGATGGCAAGTTTCCCAGGGATAGAAGAGTGGAAGCCAGTTGTGAGTGCAATGAACTAACAAAGGCAAACTTGGGGATTTCAGCAGTACAAGTGGCAAAGGCAGAGTTGAGTGACATTACTGAGATACAAAGAAACAAATTTAATGATGTGCTCCAAATCTCATCTCAGGATCAAATGCACAGTCAAGATTGGGAACAGCCTAATTCTGTCTCAGACAGATGCAGATAACAGGGATAGTTATCACTGTATTAACTAAAAACAACATTCACACATGACTGTGTACTAGACACAGCTCAAACACCATCTATAAATTCACAGATGACACCGCTGTTCTTGGTAAAATCTCAGATGGTGACGAGGAGGTGTAGAGGAGTGTGAAATATCAGCTGGTTGAGTGGTGTTGCAACTACAACCTCGCACTCAACATCAGCAAGACCAAGGAATAGATTGTGGAGGTCAGGAAGAGGAGGTCAGGGGAAGACACACCAGTCCTCCTTGAGGGGTCAGTGGTGGGAAGGGTGAGCAGCTTCAAGTTCCTGGGCATCAACATCTCAGATGATCTATCCTGGGCCTAACACATTGATGCAATCATGAAGAAGGCATACCAGTGGCTCTACTTCATTAGGAATTTGAGGAGATCTGGTGTGTCACCAAGGACTCCTGCAAATTTCTATAGACATACAGTGCAGAGCATCCTGACTGGTTGCATCACAGCCTGGTATGGAGGCTCCAATGCACAGGATCTCAAGAGGCTGTAGAGGAATATAGACTTAGCCAGCTCCATCATGGGCAAAACCCTCCCCACCATCGAGGACATCTTCAAGAGGCGGTGCCTCAAGAAGGCGGCATCCATCATTAAGGACTCTCTCCATCTGGGACATGCCCTCTTCTCATTACTACCATCAGAGAGGAGATTCAGGAGACTGAAGATCCACACTCATGATTCAGGAACAGCTTCTTCCCCTTCACCATCAGATTTCTGAATGGTTCATGAACCCATGAACACTACTTCATTATTCCTTCTTTGCACTATTTATTTATTTTGTAATTTATAGTAATTTTATGTCTTTGCAGTGTACTGCTGCTGCAAAACAACAAATTTCACATCATTTAAGGCAGTGACAATAAACCTTATTCTGATTTTGTCTTCTTTAGAGGAAATGTCTGCTCTCCTATTACTAATTATATAGTAAAGTTGAAGGGGCAATAAAGTGTCATCGGTGAACATATGAACTTGAAGCTATGTATCCAGATGACGTCAATGAGGGCAAAAAAAGGCCAGACCTGTAGATAGATCCTCGGGGGACAATATAAATAACAGTGTAGGAGCAGAAAGTGAGGCTTTGCTGGTAATGCTCTAAGAATGCTTAATAGGAAAGGAGAATGCTATGATCAACTATGTTAGAGACTGTAACCAGGTCAAGAATAATTGCTTATCTCTTTCAGAGGTACATCGTATCTCATTTATGACTTTGATCAGAGCTATTTCAATACTGCACCAGGATAGAAACCTAATTTGAGAGATTCAAGTACTGAGTTCTGGAAACTATTATTTTCGATCTTCCATTCCTGGGTCACAGTTTAGGCAATAATACTATTATCTTCACACACAAAAATAAATGTGTCAATTGAAATTAAGATGTTCTGTGTTCGCTCCAAATCTATAAATGAACTCAACTACTTAATGAAAAATATTTTCATTCAGCAACTTTCTTCCTACAATGTTTGCATCTCTTACAACAGTGAGTAAAAGAAAAGATTTTCCAAACATCATACTTTGCAAATGAGGAATCTGCTTATCAAAGATTTTCATAAAACATTAAACTTTTTTATTTGTTGTTCTATTTGTGTTGTTTTTATATAATTCATGTTTAATTTATCTCTTTTTCTTGTGAATGTTGTGTCTCTAATGCTATTGCCTGTGATGCTGCTTCAAGTAAGTTTTTCATTGCATAAGACAATAAACTTCACTTTGACTTTGAGCTCAGTTTCAAATAACAAATATAATTAGCTCACCTACTTTGGAATATTTTCTACTTAACTGTAAGGGATTGAAGCAAGCCATTCATTAATTAGAATGCCTTACGAGAGAAATACACTTCTGTATTTTTCCATGTTCCACAAGATTGATTTCTGTTGCATCCATGCTGTACTAAAATATTGCATAATGACTTCTTTTACAAGAGTGCTCCCCAAGACCCCTGTTTATTGTGAACTTTCCTCACTGCCATAACTGACTGAACTTCCAACAGTCCCCATCTCAAGTCTCTGACCCTGCAATCACCATGACTCTTTCCCACTGCATCTCAGAGGAGCCAAAATATCCTTCCCTCACTCCCAGCCAATTCCCAGCCTCCGACATCCATTCCAACCTTCCCAGCTGCCAGGACTGTCCCCAGTGATTGCAGCTGCAGCCCTCTGCTGCTAGTCTTCCCACCTGTCATCCTGCCAATCTGACTGGCAGATCACTGGCAATTAATATAATAACACAGTAGAACCTCCCTCTCCATGGACTTCATGAAACATAGTTTAGGTCTCAAGTCTGAGCCTCACACTCAGAAAAGGAAATCAAAGTCCAGAAAGGCTGCACAAAAGATTTACAAGAACATTACCAGGGCTGAAGGACTTCAGTTATTTGGAGAGACTAAAGAAGCTCTCCAAATAACTTATATCCATATTCTTATATCCAATATTCTTAAATCAGTGCAAGGGTAAATCAATAAAATGTTTCATAATCTTGAGGAGCTTTGATAGAGTAAGTAAAAAGGAACTGGTTCCACAGGTAGAAGAATTGATAACCTATGGTCAAGGATCTAAGGTCATGGGCAAAAGAACCAGAATGACATGACATGAGTTATCATGATCTGAAAGGCACTGCTTGGCAAGGTGGTGGAAGCAGATTTAATAATAACTTTCAAAACAGATTTGGATAATACATTTGTGAATAAAAACTAATGTGGACCCGGGGAAAGAACAAGGAGCATAATTAATTGGATAGCTCTACCAAGCACTTGAAGTCAAAACAATAGGCTGAATTTTGTTCTGTGCTCAAGCTATAATACCACCATCATAATATAAAGACCTATAGTTCTAATCTTTGTTCATATACTGTATACTTTACACATCAACTGTTTTTCATGTCTATCAGTTTCTGCCTATGCTTGGTGTCAACTTCACAATACCTTTATGTTAATCTCCCTTCACCAGCACTGCCCCTTCGAAAGTCTCTTCTTCCCCCATCCCAACCTCTATCCCCATCCTGACATCCCATTTGACTAGTTTAAAAGATTGTTTTTTTTTAGGTGATCAAGGATTGTGACAGGGACATTTATAATCACACACCACTTTAAAATTGCTTAGAGATCCCCAACAGAAAAACAGCTTCATATTTAGCTTCCCCCGTACTAGATCAGTGCTTTAAACCATGGCAAAGATACTGCAATTTTTTAAAAATCCAATAGAATAAAATGACTAAATGACTGGAGCTAAAAAGCCTATATTCTAATAAACACAATGTATTGCTGCACATGAGCTGAGCAAAACCAAGTTGTATCTGGTGCACATTAGAGAAAGCCAGTAATAGTAAGTGAGGGAGTAAGGGATGGGGGGGTGGATGATGGACAGATGGAACCAGTTTTTGGGGGATAAGAGAACCAGTGAGTTAAGTGTGCGGGTGATGGTATGTACCTGGTTTTACTCATCGCCTTCCTTACTTACCAGATTCCACAATATGCAGCCCTATGTCTCCACTTACGACCTTCTAGCCTCTGCCTCTCTTTCCACCCCCTGCTGCCCCACCTGTCCATCATTCCCTTCCTCACCTGGCTCCACACCAAGCCTGCCAGGTCCTGCCTGATCCGTCCCCCTCACCTCTTTACACTAGCTATCTGTCCTCTCCACTCCCAGTCCTGATGAAGGGTCTCGACCCAAAACGTCGGCTGTTTATTTCTCTCCCTAGATGCTGCCTGACCCGTTCCTTCAGCATTTTGTGTGTGCTGCTCCACCTTTCCTTCATCACTGTTTTGTCTAAATCCTGGAACTGTCTCCTTAGAATTGCGTTACTACCTTCACCTGTACGTAATAACTTGCTAAGGCAATTCAAGATAGGCAATAAATGTCGGCCAACAGCCAGATGAAAAATCAATGAAAAAAATAGCAGCTTTTCTATTATCTAGATTATACCCAAATGTTACTTTCATCACTTTCTGTCCATATTTCAGACTTCCAGCATCCACATTATTTTGCCCTTTGTAAATGCAGTCACATGCTTGTTAGGATCTTCTTCCTTTCTTATCTATTCATGGGATTTCAGCATTGCTGGAAAGCCCAGCATTTATTAGTAAACACTAAATGCCCTGAGTAGGCAGGGTAATTGCAGCAGATCATGTGATACACACAATGAAATTCCCTGTAGAATAGGAGGTACCAAAATTCAGTATTTTAACTTAGTAACACTGAAGGAATACAGATGAAGTTCCTGTCAGGATGGTGTATGGGTTAGAGGCAAACTGTTCCAATGTGTCTCTTCCTTTGTGCTTCCAGGTGGTAACAGACTTCTGTGCTGTCATGTTTTGATGCTACTTATTGCAGGCATGTTATGCCACTGGTTGGGGTTATGACGTTGGTATCTTAACCAAGCAGGTTCATCCTGGATGAAGCCAAGATTTTTAAGTGTTATTGCAGCACTCACCAAGTAAGGAGTAGTCTGTCCCTCTCTTGACTTGTGTCTAGCAGATGGTACAGATGTTTTTGGAATTTCAGAATATTATTTCAGACCTACTCTTGTAGTAACAATATTTATGCTGGTTTAGTGAAGTTTTTGATGAACAACATCTGTATGTTGATAGTGGAGGACTCTTGTGGTGGTAATGCTACCAAATGGCAAGGGGAGCTGGTTAGAAACTGTCCTGTTAAAAGAGGTAAGTATGTGCGTGACATGAATATTACTTGCCACATCAGCCAAGGTTTTAATGTTGTCCAGATTGTGTTATACATACGAACAGAATGCATTAATTGTAAATGGAACTGAACACTATGCAATCATCTGTGAACATTACCAATTCTGACCATAAGATGTAGAAACAACATTGATAAGACAGAGATGAGGAGAAACTTCTTTTCTCAAAGGATTGTGAATCTTTGGAATTCTTTACTCTGGAGAACACCAAACTGTGGAGGCTGAATCTCGGAATATATTCAAAGATGAGGAAGAGATTATTGGTTGATAGAGGAATCTAGAGCGAATGAGAACAGGTAGAAGAGAGACCAAGATCAGATCAGTCACCATATTGAAAGACTGAGCAGGATTGAGGGACCATATATCTTACACCTGTTGCTAATTTCTATTTTCTTTTGTTTCTATTTCACAGGTAACGATTCCTAGAGTCAATCTCTTCCAACCATATATCAAATAGACCATAAGACTATAAGACAAAGGAGAAGTCAGCCATTTGGCCCATCGTCTGCTCCGCCATTCTATCACGAGCTGATCCATTCTCCCATTTAGCCCCACTCCCCCGCCTCCTCACCATAACCTTTGATGCCCTGGCTACTCAGATACCTATCAACCTCTGCCTTAAATACGCCCAATGACTTTGCCTCCACAGCTGCCCGTGGCAACAAATTCCACAGATTCACCACTCTCTGGCTGAAGAAATTTCTCCGCATCTCTGTTCTGAATGGACGCCCTTCAATCTTGAAGTCGTGCTCTCTTGTACTAGACTCCCCTACCATGGGAAACAACTTTGCCACATCTACTCTGTCCAGGCCTTATAACATTCAAAATGTTTCTATGAGGTCCCCACTCATTCTTCTGAACTCCTAAGGAGTACAGCCCAAGAGCTGTCAAATATTCTTCATATGTTAACCCTCTCATTCCTGGAATCATTCTAGTGAATCTTCTCTGAACCCTCTCCAACGTCAGCATATCCTTTCTTAAAGAAGGAGCCCAAAACTGCACACAGTACTCCAAGTGAGGTCTTACCAATGCCTTATAGAGCCTCAACATCACACCCCTGCTCTTATATTCTATTCCTCTAGAAATGAATGCCAACATTGCATTCGCCTTCTTACCACTGACTCAACCTGGAGGTTAACTTTTAGGGTATCCTGTATGAGGACTCCTAAGTCCCTTTGCATCTCTGATTTTTCAATTTTCTCCCCATTTAAATAATAGTCTGCCCACTTATTTCTTTTACCAAAGTGCATGACCATACACTTTCCAACATTGTATTTCATTTGCCACTTCTTTGCCCATTCTCCTAGTCTATCCAAGTCTCTCTGCAGACTCTCCGTTTCCTCAACACTACCTGCCCCTCCACCTACCTTTGTATCATCGGCAAACTTAGCCACAAAGCCATTTATTCCATAATCCAAATCATTGATATACAACATAAAAAGAAGCGGCCCCAAAACGGACCCCTGCGGAACACCACTGGTAACCGGCAGCCAACCAGAATGGGATCCCTTTATTCCCACCCTCTGTTTCCTGCCAATCAGCCAATGCTCTATCCATGCTCGTAACTTTCCTGTAATTCCATGGGCTCTTATCTTGTTTAGCAGCCTCATGAGAGGCATCTTGTCAAAGGCCTTCTGAAAATCCAAATACACAACATCCACTGCATCTCCTTTGTCTAGCCTGCTTGTAATTGTCAGGCTTGTCAAGGTTTGTCAGGCAGGATTTTCCTTTAAGGAAACCATGCTGAGTTCGGCCTACCTTGTCATGTGCCTCCAGGTACTCCGTAACCTCATCCTTGACAATCGACTCCAACAACTTCCCAACCGCCGACGTCAGGCTAACAGGTCTATAATTTCCTTTTTGCTGCCTCGCACCCTTCTTAAACAGCGGAGTGACATTTGCAACATTCCAGTCCTCCAGAACCATGCCAGAATCTATTGATTCTTGAAAGATCATTACTAAAGCCTCCACAATCTCTACACCTACTTCCTTCAGAACACGAAGGCGCATTCCATCCGGTCCAGGAGATTTATCTACCCATAGACCATTCAGCTTCCTGAGTACCTTCTCTGTTGTAATTGTGACTGCACACACTTCTCTTCCCTGACATCCTTGACTGTCTGGTATACTGCTGATGTCTTCCTCAGTGAAGACTGATGCAAAATACTCATTCAGTTCCTCTGCCATCTCCTTATCTCCCACTACAATTTCTCCAGCGTTGTTTTCTATCAGTCCTATATCTACTCTCATCTGTCTTTTACTCTTTATATACTTGAAAAAGCTTTTAGTATCATCTTTGATATTATTTGCTAGCTTCCTTTCATAGTTCATCTTTTCCTTCCTAATGACCTAAATACCATATTCTCTGTGGAGTTCTTCCCTACAGGACAAACCCAATGATATATGAGGAATCTAGGACTCTGGCTGAAAGGTAGGAAAACATATCATTATGTCAAGCTGCTTGCTTAAGGTCTGTGGCACACCTTTCCTTATTCTGGCATGACCCCCAGATGTTGAGTAGGGGTGGTAGGACAATGTGTGTCGTTGCCATATCCAAACCAGTACCTAAGTCACTGCTGGGTTGTCTGCATGATTTTATTATTACTTTGTGTAGCAGTTTGATAGAACTGATTAGAAGCCAGAACTTGGAAGTCAGTCTCTTGGGTTTTTCTACATATTCTTTCTAAACTATAATAACGAGTTAAGTACAAAATTGATAAAATAAAAATAATGTAGCTGTTAATATAATTGTATGGAAGTACTTTTAATGTCTTCCATCTAGAGTTTCCCTCAATTTTTATGATTATTTTATATTTCTGTGAGTCTAGAAAATCAAATAGCCAAAAAAGTGAGGATTTCCTTCTTTAAAGGACATCAGTGGATGAGCTAGGGCTTTACGACATGGTCATCCTATTGACACAAATCATTGAAGACAGGTTTAATAGATTGAATTTAAATCCTACAATTGAAGAGGTTACTTGCCTAGGCCTCTGGATTACTAATCCAGACAACGTCAGGCTACTATTATCAATATTAACAATTCTGTTAATTCAGAGCCTCCACTTAAAAAGGGAAAATAGTTTCCTTAACATGAAACAGAATCTTATTCCATTTGTAAAGTCTTCTGGATCTGAGGTTTTCAATGAATCATTTAAATATCTGTTCCCCAAGCTCCATGGATAGAATTCCGAATTCATTCTTTTATCAGCTTGCACAGATTATGATCCATATTTATTAATAAAAACATTTTCATTGATGCTTAAAGCCTTATAGGTTTTTTGGGTTATCCACAAAAAAATCCTTCATGTCTGGCTATGACAATCATTGTACAAACTGATCCAATATTTTGTAATTGTAAGGCATGTAGTGTGATAAATCATGTTTTCCTGTAGTCTATGAGAAACGAAATTAAGCCCAACTTCAAATTTATTCCCAGTTAACAGATATTCTCGTGGGTTTTTCTAAATATGATTTTTTTAATCTATCACTCATCCATGAATACAAAATTGATAAAATAAAAACTGTAATATAATTGCACAAAAGCACTTTCAATGCATTTTTGGAGCCTTGCCAGACCTTTCTTCAACCTTCATAATATTTTGTCTATAGCCCACAAAGCAGCAATACAATTTCCATCTTTTTTGTTTGCCACTAATACACTTTAGACTTAATGAAGTGGAAGCAAAAGATTAGCACAGAGGTATCCGCTGTTCACTACAACAGTTAACAATTTATCAACATCCAAAACACAGAGCTAGATTACACTGACAGTTAGCCATATAGGACCACCAGTTAGCTGCACCTGGACATTGCACTGAGTTCCAGGCTTCTTGAACAACATGGCCTGTGAGAATTGATGCATCTTGTATCTATTGCTTTACACCAAATATATCTGGTACATCTACTGTGGCCCCATTCAAATTGACTTCATTAAAAAAAATAAGTGAATGTAAGTTGTTTGTTCTTTATTATAGTTATTAATATTTTAATTTACATCAGTTAAATGTTATTTTTAATTAATAATTTCTTAATTATTTAACTTTTCAACTGTTTCTCATGTGTCTGATCATCAGTCCATCAGGGTGATCTGTAGATGGACTCAAGTTGCAGTGCCTAAGGCCAAGTCACCACTTATGGCCCACATCATCTCATAGAATAGCTGCTGGGACAAAACTGTTCCGAAAGGTTCATGAAACTGTGAAGCCAATGAGATATGGGCCAGTTCCTGCATGATTCAGTACATTATAAATTCTTGTATTCAGTCAATGAATGTGACAAGCAAGTAAGGTTATACCTTTTCTCTAGAGTGCTCTAAAGGTTAGACGTCAACCTGCTTTATTCAACTTGACTTTTAAAAGCACGTACTTTTTAAAAAGCCAACTTGATGCAAGAATTCTTTTTGTTCTACTGTCCATTTATTGTTAAAATAATAATTTAAATAGTGTGACCCAAATTATAGCTGAATAGTCATTATGTATGATTAGAAGAATTATTGAAGAAACTGAAGATTACTTAAACCAACAAACATTTACTTTATGTTGCAGTTAAATACATTACAATAAACACTTTTCATAGAGATGAGTCTGAGCATTGCTGCAAGCATTACAGCTCAGAAACTGGGCCCACAGACACACAAACAGCACACTAATTCAGCTCTCTGCATTTAGATTGCATTAGCAATCATTTCCAGATCACTTAGCACCTATCAGGAAATTAGCCTGGGTGCACTTCCCTTTAGCATAAATGATATTTTCCGGTCGACATAGATCTGGCAGCTCATGTTTACTCCACTGTTAGCAGAACACAAGAAAATAGGAGCAGGAGGCGGCCACCTGGCCCCTCAACCCTGCCCTGTCATTTAATATGATCATGACTGATCTGCCCCAGGCCTCATCTCTTCTTCTGTGCCAGTTCCTCACAGCCCTCAATCCCCTGCTATGTCAAAAATGCATTCGCTTCCTCTTTAAATACCCCTAATGTTCTAACCTCTATAAACCTCCGGGATAGAGAATTCCAGAGTTTCAATCACCCTCTGCAAGATGTTCCAATGCACTTCAGTTTTCAATGATTATTCTTTAATCTTGCAAATAGGTCCCCTTGTTCAAGATTTTCCCATTAATGAGAACTTCTTTGCATTAACCCTGTCAATCCCCCTTAAAATCTTGTTTCAATAAGATCACCCCTCATTCTTCTAAAATCTGAAAAATACAAATCCAATTCCTTTAGCTTCTCATAATAGGACACCCCTCTCATCCCAGAATTAGCCTGGTGAATCTCTTTTGGACTGGTTCCAATGCCAGCATATCTTTTCTTAAAGGAGAGCAGCACTGTGCACTGTACCGAGGAGTAGCCTCACCAATACCCTGTAGAATTCTAACAATACTTACCTATTTTTTAAACTCCAACCCTTCTGCAAACAAGGCCAATAATGGCATTTGTTTTCCTAACCACCTGCTGCACCTGGTTGTTAACTTTTTGTGATATGTATATAAGAATACTTAGATCCCTCTGTACTTCACTCACCTGCAATCTTTCTCCACTTGGGTAATAGACTGCCTTTTGATTTCTTTAATAAAGTGCATGACCTCACTCCCTGCCACACTAAAATCTGTCCAAATATCCTCATCACAACATTCCTTCCCACCTATTTTCACGTCATCGGCAAACTTACAACTTACACTCTGCCCCCTCCTCCAGGTCATTAACAGAAATCATAAGTAATTGAGGGATAAGAACAGAACCTTGGGACACTCCACTTGATACATCCTTCCAGACTGAAAAAAGACCCATGCAGGAAAGTGGCACCTCAGTAAAATATCAGTTACTTAATGGTGCAGACAAGTTTGTTCTGGCTGAAGGTTAAGGTGGTGAAAATCTGAAATACGAATCCAAGCTACTGCAAGCATTCTGGTTTGAAATGAAGTGAAATGAGGAGCAGTTCAGCAACCTATCCACTTGTAGTAGGTAGGTTGGATGCTAAAAGCTTTTATAATGTTTTTCTTATTTTAAAAAATACAGTCTGTTTTTAAACACAGCCAGATAAGGTTTCCCAGACCTAAAAATTACAAGTGTTTCATGGACCATGAGGAGGTTGTGTTTTTCTCTCAGGCCAAACAAGATCACCTCTAGATATCTAAACCTATTCTTTCTTGTCTATGAGCTCCCACTTGCCCCAAACCAGTTCTGTCAACCCACAACCTCACCCCATCCCTGACCCTAACGTAACTCTCATGATCAGATCTCTACCACAATGGCTCCATTACCATCTTTCCGTAAGTGGCTGAATGGATGCTCGGAGGGTATTCAACACATAAGAGGAAATGAATCTGATCAACACTCAATGCTCAGCAGAACCTGGCAGAAAGTCAGGTATAAAAAGGATGTTTGTTTATATCTGCATTGCAATGATCTTCGGAGCTGGGAGCTCATTTACACAGATTAAACTTTGCAGAATCAATGCCTCAGAACAAGTTTATATAAGATATATCATGTTTGCACACTGAAAAGTGATGGCAAAAATATGAGACATATTCCCTGTGATGAAAATCCTCAGAAAAATGGTGACACAATTCTAGTAACCATCAAGAAGCTGTTACTGTGAGGTAACGATGGTTTCAATTATTTATATATTTCTAAGTTCCCTTTTTGCCACAGTTTTTGAGGCATAGATATTATTAAACACTATTTCTAAGGTTTTGAAATAGTACAGGGGACAAGTCACATACTAGATAGGGACTTGAATCTTTAAATATACTTCACTATAACTTATTTATATATATGTTTCCACTAAATGTCAAATGCCCTTTGCTTTTCAGATAGTTATGGTAAACTGGAGTGTCCATGGAAATCAAAATATCTGCTAGTTAGCCTTGGGTGTTATTATAAAGTCATGCATGGCTGTTTCTTACTTCATGAACGTCACTGTCTTTTTTCAAGCAAACACAGCAGGTAACATTCCCATACTACTGAAGAAACTATCAGAAAAATAATCCTGCTTTGGAGAAACCAATTACATTCAGGGAGATGGCTTCTAGCTCTAGACACTTTTCTAGGAGACAGACTGATGGGCTACTGATTAAAACCACATTTCCCACCAAATATTATAGTTCAACCAAAATGACCTGAAGAGCAAGCAATTATACACAAAACCCATGGTTTTTCTGCTTCCTTAACCAATTATCTTTTAACTAATTTTATACAGCAATAATTCAACAGCATCAAACATTAAAGGTTCAATTTTTGATCTGATATTCCTGCAGAGTTTAATGTCAGTACAAATAAAAATTGTGCACAATAAATTTGTCTTTTTTTTTGTGAAAGCAGTGGTGGACCAACAAAATATTCAACACAATAGTTTTCAAATCTCTAAAGGGAGGGATTTGTGAGTAGCACAAGCATCGTACAAACATTTGAAGACTCCGTTGCATTAAATGGTGTCTCTGGGTAGGATGTTCAGTTGTGTATTTCCTTTCCAAATTAATCCGGCTACAAAAGGTCAGATATTCTCTGTGCTAAGTTAGGAATGCCACAGTCCAAATCCAAAAGATAAAACTTTGTTCATTATAGGATTACGATGTATTCACTGAGTTTCCAAACACAGAAATGCAGAATTTCAAAACTGCTGCTTTCAATTAATCATCACAAGCATTTTCACTTCCCATCAATTTGCTTCATATTTGAACCATGTGTCAAACTAGTTGGGGAGATCCTAGACATTCTTTAAATTATTTTGGAAAATTTCAGAAGGATAACATGAAGGAGTTAGTAGACATCATAGATGAATCCTTTGCAAACATCATACCCAATCTGCATCTATGTGCTGCAGTTTTCTTTGCAATGACACTAATGATATCTTATCATTTCATCTTTCCTTCATCACTTGGCTCCCATTCAAATCCACTATGACCCCTCCGTGAGTAACAGCATTATCTCAGTGGTAGCAGACTTGCTTTTGAACCAGATTTTTGTCAGTCTAGAGACATGACAACATAATCCACATAACAGACAACTATGAAAATGCTATAAGATCAGACGTGCCACGTCTCAGATGGGACATAGCCCTTTTCAGATTAATATAAAAGATTCCATGGCACCCTTTTGAACAATACCAGGAGAATTCTTCTGTGTCATGGCAAGTATTTATTCTCCCACACATCACCCATAAACAGATCACCTTCCAGACTTCAGTGTGGAAGGATATTAAGACAGGGCCAAAGAATCAGGTCCAGGTGAAGAAAGACAAGCAGGAACAATGGATGCAACTCTGAGCAAAGGACCAAGTCCAGGAAGACCTGGACCTTGTCCAAAGTAGATGATGACACTTCATTTGCAATGATTTTGCCCACTGAGTTTTTCTGTAACCCCTTATAACTTCCTGTTCCCATCTGCATGACTGCCATTTGATACATTGGTAAATTCGTAAATTGGTTTATTAATGTTACATGTACCATGGTACAGTGAAAAACTTGTCTTGCATACCGTTCATACAGATCAATTCATTACAACAGTGCATTGAGGTAGTACAAGGTAAAACAATAACATAATGCAGAATAAAGTATTACAATTACAGAGAAAATGCAATGCAGGTAGACAATAAGGCGCAAGGTCATAATGAGGTAAATTGTGAGGTCAAGAGTCCATCTTTTCGTACTAGGGGACCATTCAATAGTCTTATAACGGTAGGATAGAAGCCATACTTGAGCCTGGTGGTACATACTTTCAGGCTTTTGTATCTTCTGCCCAATGGGGGGGAGGTGGGGGAGGAGAGAGAAGAGCGATGTCTGGGCTGGGTGGGGTCTTTGATTATGTTGGCTACTTTACTGAGGCAGCAAGAAGTGCGGATAGAGTCCATGGAGGGGAGGCTGGTTTTCATGATATGCTGAGCTGTGTCCATAACTCTCTGCAGTTTCTTGCAGTCACAGCCATATCAAGTCATGATGCATCCAAATCGGATGCCTCCTATGGCACATTGATAAAAATTGGTAAGGGTCAAAGGGGAAATGCCAAATTTCCTTAGCCTCCTGAGGAAGTAGAGGCACTGGTGAGCTTTCTTGCCCATGACATCTACATGATTGGACCAGGACAGGCTATTGGTGATGTTCACTGCTAAGAACCAAGCTCTCAACCCTCTTGACCTCAGCACCATTGATGTAAACAGGAGCATGTGCACTACCCCCTTCCTCAATGACCAGCTCTTTTGTTTTGCTGACATTGAGGGAAGGGTTGTTGTCATGAGACCATATTACTAGGCTCTCTATCTCCTTCCTATACTCTGACTCATCGTTGTCTGAGATACGGCCTACTATGGTGGCACCATCTGCAAACTTGTAGATGGAGTTAGAGCAGAATCTGGCCAGTCATGAACGTATGGGGAGTACAGTAGGGGGCTGAGGACACAGCCTTGTGGGGCACCAGTGTTGAGGATAATCGTGCTGGAGGTGTTGCTACCTATCCTTATCGATTGCGGTCTGTTGGTCAGGAAGTCAAGGATCTGGTTACAGAGGGAGGTGTTGAGTTCCAGGTCTAGGAATTGGGAGATGAGTTTGCTTGGAATTATAGTATTGAAGTTGGAGCTGTAGTCAATAAACAATAGTCTAACGTAGGTGTCTTTACTGTTCAGATGCTCCAGAGGTGAGTGTAGGGCCAGGGAGATGACGTCTGCTGTAGACCTGTTTCGGTGGTAGGCGATTTGCAGTGGGTCGAGGTTGTCTGGGAGGCTGGAGTTAATGCGTGCCATGACCAGCCTCTCAAAGCACTTCATGATGGTGGATGTCAGAGCCACTGGGCGGTAGTTATTAAGGCACGTTACCTTATTTTTCTTAGGTACCGGGATGATAGTGGTCTTCTTAAAGCAGGTGGGAACCTCAGATTGAAGCAGGGAGAGATTGAAATGTCTGCAAATACCCCCACCAGCTGACCTGCACAGGATCTAAAGACATGACCAGGGACACCATCCAGGCCAGATGCTTTCCACAGGTTTATTCTCCAGAATACTGACCTTACATCTGCAACGGTGACTGTGGGTTCAGGTTTGGAGGCTGTCAGGGTGGGTGGTTCCATACCAATCTCCTTCTGTTCGAAACGTGCATAAAATGCATTAAGCTCATTGGGAAGGATGCGCTGTTGTTGGTGATGCTGCCTGACTTCGTTTTGTAGCCTGTTATAGCACACAAGCCTTACCACAACTGATGGCTAGTCTAGGACTCTATTTTGGACTGGTATTGTCTCTTGGCATCTCTGATTTCAATTTCTTGTGCAGGTCAGGGTCATCTGATTTGAACACCACAGTCCTCGACTTCATTAGGGAGTGGATCTCTTGGTTCATCCATGGTTTCTGGTTTGGGAACACCCAGACTGTCCTCTTTGGTACACAGTCCTCAACACACTTGCTGATAAAGTCCGTGATGGTGGTGACATATTCATCTAGGCTGATAGCTGAGTCTTTGAACATGGACCAATCTACTGACTCAAAGCAGTCAAGTAGAAGCTCATCTATTTCCCCAGACCAGCACTGCACGATTTCTGTACTGGATCCTCATGCTTCAGCTTCTGTTTGTATGCAGAGAGAAGCAGCACAGCCTGGTGGTCTGACTTAACAAACTGAGGGCAGGGTGTGGCTCAGTAGGCAATGGTCAAGGGTGTTTGGGCCCCTGGTGGAACAGGAGACGTGCTGGTAATATTTTGGCAACACACTCTTGAATTTGGCCTGGTTGAAGTCACCGGCAATGATGAAGAGGGCTTCAGGGTATCCTGTTTCAAGGCTGTCGACCATGGAGTATAGTTCATTGAGTGCAGGCTTCACATCCGCCTGGCGTGGGATGTAGATTGCCGTCAGGATAGCTGAAGTGATCTCCTATGGCAGGTAGTATGAACGACACTTCAGCATTAGATTGGGTGAGCAGGAACTTGCCAAGACCGTCCTGTCCGAGCACCATAAGGAGTTGATTAGGAAGCAGACCCTTCCCCCTCTAACTTTTCCTAAGGAAGCTGTATGGTCCATCCAGTGAATTGAGAAGCCCTCAGGTTGTATGGAGCAGTCAGCTGAAACAGCTGTAAGCCATGTTTTGGTGAGACACAGCACAGAACTGTTGTTCCCTTTGTCAAAGTCCCCTTTAATAGGTCATTTTCCCCCTCATCAACATTATACAATCCTGCTTCTTGTGCAACAGAAATTATATTAACTACACTAAAAACAAAACCAGAACTACTCATTTTCATCATACTTCCTGGTTTCTAATTTCTTTTACATAAAGTACCTTGACAGTTTGCTGATGTTTTCTGTCTGCATTGACAGGGGATTTACACAAGGAATCAGAATCAGAATTATCATCACTAACATATGACATGAAATTTGTTGTTTTGCAGCAGCAGTACAGTGCAAAAGACATAAAAATCTATAAATTACAAAAATAAATAAATGGTGCAAAAAGAAAGAAATTAACGAGGCAGTGTTCATGAGTCCATGGACTGTTCAGAAATCTGATGGCGGAAGGAAAGAAGCTGTTCCTCAATCAGTGAGTGTGGGTCTTCAGGCTCTTGTACCTCCTCCCCAATGGTAGTAATGAGAAGACGGCATGTCCCGGATGGTACATGTCCTTAGTGATGGATGCCGCCTTCTTGAGGCACCACCTTTTGAAAATATCCTCAATGGTGGGGAGGGTTGTGCCTGTGATGGAGCTGGCTGAGTCTACAACCCTCTGCACCCTCTTGCAATCCTGCACATTGGAGCCTCCATACCAGGCTGTGACACAACCAGTCAGAATGCTCTCCACCATACATCTATAGAAATATGCTAGAGTCTTTGGTGACATACCAAATCTCCTCAAACTCCTAACGAAGTAGAGTTGCTGGCATGCCTTCTTCGTGATTGCATTGATGTGTTGGGCCCAGGATAGATCCTCTGAAATGTTGACGCCCAGGAGCTTGAAGCTGCTCTCCCTTTCCACCGCTGACACCTGAGTGAGGACTGGTGTGTGTTCTCCTGACTTCCCCTTCCTGAAGTCCACAATCAGTTCCTTGGTCATGCTGATGTTGAATTTGAGGTTGATGTTGTGACACCACTCAACCAGCTGATCTACATTACCAGGTAATGTACACAGTCCTATAATGTTTTCCTTGGCTAAAAAAAGTTGCTCTTTCTGCCACTCTTGCATTCATTCTGAAACCAATTTGAAAACCAACCTTCATTTGATTCACACAAATTAGCTTCCTGACTGCAGTGTCTTACTCTTGATCAAACCACCACTTATATAACATTGGCATAAATGTGGTGCAAAAGTCGGGCGAAATATATCAGAGGGTCGCCATGACTGACTCATTTAAGTAGAGCAAGCAAGGTTCTCACCAGGCAACAATGGGGATCATCAAGTTTTTGGAGGTTAATAATTTTAATCTGGTTGCTTTAAGCAGTCTGACAATATTTTGCTAACAATTATATCTCACTGCTGAAATAAAGTAGCAGTGTTAGCGCAAAGCTTCATCATGATAATAAGCTTCCCCATTATTTGAAATACCATTTACAGCACACATATCGCTTTACAAATGCCACTTGTCAGGTTCATTCAGAACCAAAACCGGAGGATTTCATTCCCTTCACTGCAAACTTGTGAGTGACCACGGGTGGTGAATCATGCATGTCAATGCCCAGTTCTCTGTCATGATGCTTTCATTCTGTAATTCTCAACTTCCACAAACCCAAGTGCCAACTGTGCAACAAAGGGCACTCGGTGACAACATGAAGACACAATGTCTCTTCAATGTTCATATCTAAAATTATGTATTATATTGATGTAAACATTTGAAGTAACATGAAAGGTTTACTCACCCGAAAAGACATCTCCAGGTTCTCTCCACCCCAAATATCCATTCCTGCATCATAAGTTCCAATTTCTTCAAAATAACCCCTGTCTATTGCAAACAAGCCCCCTGCCATGGTTGGTGTCCTAATAGAAAAATGAGAAGTCACATTTAATCCCAGTACAGACAACAGCAATTCATGGTGTGTGCATAAGACTTGTGTCAAAGTATTTGTGACTATCTTAAAGAAATATTAATAATTTAAACTCATGGAGATTTTTTTTTACATCTGTTAAGTTTACTGATGCTTAGAAATCCACCTTTACAGCAAGGCTGTTCTTCCTTCTGAACTGGGAATGTTGCTTGTACAGTATGTGTGTCTGGTAAAGAGTGTGTACAATTTAAGGACCATCAGTATAAACAGATAATTCTCTCACCCATTTCACTGGCATTAAATTATTTCTTTAATTCTTACCTGTTTGCCGTCCATCTTAATAATAAATGCTACAGTACATGCCATGAATAAAATGCATATCTGTTTAAATTTATGTCAGAGTGGGTGTGGGGGACGGGTGGACCTGATGTACTAGAAAATCACAATGATACTGATTAGGGAACAATACTTATGTACTCTTTTCTGAGGAACAAGGAAAATATTGTAATATGTAAAGAAGCAGGTCCTTTAAACAATGTACTTGAGGCAGTTTATTTCCTTTTACTTGGATATTCTCCTGGTATATTGTTCATTTGGGCCATCCAGGGACAGTGCCAGGACCATTGTCACAATTGCAACTGGTATCAGCTTCAAAAAAAAAACAGTGGTATCACTGTCTTCCACCTAAATGCAGAGAATTTCCCAAGGCATCACTGGTGGTTCATTTCCAGTTCCCATCAAAAGACCATGTAAGAGGTTGACAAATGCTGGAGAGATCTGCAACAACCCTCTTGTGAATGCTCAACTCACTCAGAGGCATCACCAGTAGCTGAATATAGAAACTCTCCAAGACGCAAAAGCTCATGCAAAGTAGAGCTTTCAGCCATGCCTTTGATAATATGGAGAGGCAGGAAAGAGTTGACGACCATTCTCCACTTGGCACATGCTGAATACAATGCCAATGTCACATGCCTGCATCAAGTTTAGTTTGATGAAAACAATGCAGAAATTCAAGGCCGGCTTAAGACAAATTCACTGCATTTGGCAAGGTGACCATACCAGCCAAAGAAATGGGTATTCTAGCAGTTAAGGAAGTTCTGAGACTCTGGTTATTCTAGTATAGTAGTTGTTATTGGACCAGAATTCTGGAGGCCTGGGTTATTGATCTGGAGACACAAGTTCCATTGGCATCAATGGACCAAATGTTTGGAAGTGAGTACAACTGACAGCTGATACTCTTGTATCTTTCAGCAATGACAACCAAATGCCAATCCTCTACCTGTGGGGTTCATCTTGACAGTGCGTCAGCTAAAGATATCAAATCAAAGGAAAAGCATAAAATGTTAAAATGAAATGTACTTTATCTGAAAGCATGATAAATAACTTCCAACAAAAGGGAGTCTAACCATCTACCATTGGCATTCAATGGCACAACCATTACAGACATCCGCACCATCAACATTGACCAGAAACTCATATGCAACAAATGCATAAGTACAATAGCTACAAGAGCAGGTCAGAGGCTGTATAATCTCTAACAAGTGACTCACCTCAGAGCTCCCCAAGGCAATTCCACCATCTAGAAGACACAAGTCAGAAACGTGACAGAATACTCTCCACTTGCCTGGATCAGTGAGGCTACAACAAAACTCAAGAATCTTCAAGGCAACTAGCAGCCCACTTGATTGGTATTCCATCCGCCAGTTTAAACATTCACTCCCTCCACCACTAATGCAATGAGAGCAATGTGGACCATCTAAAAAACACACTATCGTTACCTGCCATGGCTCCTCCATCAACATTCAAGGCCACACAATCTCTACACCAAAGACAAAATCAGCAGGTGCAAGAGAACAGCACCACCTGCAGGTTCTCCTCCAAGTCACATACTCCCACACTTAGAAATGTACCGCCATTCCTTCATCATCACTGGATCAATATTCTGGAAGTGTCTACTCACCCTTCAGCAGAATGACTGCAGCAGTTCAAGAAAGTGGCTCACAATATCCTTCTCATAGGAATTTAGGGATAAGCATTAAATTCTGGCTTGCCAGTGGCACCCAAATCCCAGATATGAATAAAAACAAATAATAAAAGACAGCCAAAGTAAAGGGACAAATATGAATTTGATCTAATAGCCATTACAGAGACATGGTTACATGGTGAACCAAATATTCCAGGGTCTTGCTGTTAAAATGGGCAGGTAAAATGGGAAGCTGGGGCTCGGAGTGGGGGGGGGGGTGGAGAAACAGCAGGGGGTAGTGCTAATAATAAAGGATGAATGACTTGGAAAATGAGAATGAATAAGGCTGGAGGTAAGACATAATAAGAGAAAGCATAGATGGGAGTAATTTATAAGCTGCCCAACAAGTTAAGGGGTTAGGAAGAAATAAGAGGACCTTGTAGTAACTATAATGCAACAATATTAAGCAACTTAAATACACATGCTGTGAACAGTTTTGGGTGGCAAAAGTGGAGTGGAGGTGAATTAACAAAAATGCATTTCAGATCCATGGAACAAGACAGGGAATGGAATATTTTATATTCTATCTGTTAAATGAGATGAAGTAAATTAGTAATTGAAAGGTAACCTAGTATCAGAGCAATCATAATATGACATAATTTAATATCAAGGCCAAGAATGAAGTACTGAAGTCACAAATCTTATCAAAATCACTAATGACAGCCTGTGTAACTGGGACTAAATTAACACATCCTTCCTCTTCTTTTTTGACCCATCTGATGCCTTTGAGGGATCCTCCTCCAATGGCTCTCCACTATCATTCTAGCTGACTGAAATAGTTTTTGACTGATAATACTCTTGTCTATTCTGTCATAGCTAGAAAATCACCCACATTATTTGCAGATTCATGCTTTACATCTGGCCTCACCACAAGGATCTGTTCTCCACTGCATTCGACATATTGATACCATCATAACACAAATAGAGCATTTGTTTCCATGTGAAAGCTGGCATCGACCAGCTCTACCTCACCAGTGTCTTCCATATCCTTAGATGCTGAAATTTTCTCCACCTGGACACTGGGAAATAAACACATGACACACACGGTTTACTATCCCACTAACTCATCCTTTCCCTTGGCATGACTGAAAAGGAAGCCAAATGTGCCCAAATGTCACTTCTGACCTTAAGTGAGTTTTACACTAAACATCCACACCAGCCCCAAAATGACCCATTTCCTCCTTTGTATCATTGCCCAACTTTGTATCAATCTCAGCTCATCTGCAACTGAACCCCTCATGCATGCCCTTTGTCATTCCTAAACTTGACAACTCCTGCTGGCTACCCTTATTCTACCACGCATAAACATGTGGTCAAAAGCTCCACTGCTTCAGCCTTAACTGGCATCAAGTTCTTTTCACCCACTAATACTGTATTCGTTCACCAATACTGAAGATACAAATGAAAGACACCTTAACCCAAAAATGTAAAGTAAAAAGGAAAGGGGGCAGAAATAAGGATTATGTGTTCTGGAATTTAATATGAAAGAGTGATCTGATTAAATTTCTCAAAATATTAAGAGGGATTTAGGGCAAATAAAGGAAAAACTATTTAGCTGGTTGCCGGTCTAGACTAAAAAGGATAGCCCATAAATCACTAATTTTATGTGGTGAAGAAGCTCTTCTACACATAGAGGGGTAGTAAAAATTTACAGCTTGCTTCTCCAAACAGTAATGGATGTTAAGTTATTTATTAAGTTTTATAGCTTAGATAAAAAGATACTTAAAGATGCATCTGTATAGAACTCTGGTTAGGCCGCATTTAGAGTATTGTGTGAAATTCTGGTCACCTCACTATAGGAAGGATGTCGAGGCTTTAGAGAGGGTGCAGAGGAGGTTACCAGGATGCTGCTGGATTAGAGGGCATGTGCTATCAGGAGAGGCTGGACAAACTTGGGCTCTTTTCTCTGGAGCAGCAGAGGCTGAGGGGTGATCTGTTGGAAGTGTATAAAATTATGAGGGGCATAGATAGGGGAGACAAGCAATATCCTTCTCCCATTTCTGAGCGATCCAATACAAGAGGGTATGCATTTAAGGTGAGAGGGGGTAGGTTCAGAACAGACGTGAGGGGTACGTTTTTTTTACTGAGAGTGGTGGATGCCTGTAATGTGTTGCCTGATAAGTGGTGGAGGCAAAATCATTGGGGGCTTTTAAGAGGGGCTTGGATGGGCACATGAATAAGAGGAAAATGGAGGCATATGGGCATTCTGTAGGTAGGAGGCAATATCTATGTCAGCACAATATTGTGGGCTGAAAGGCCTGTTCTGTGCTGTACTGTTCTATGTTCTTAAATGGGAAAAGGCAGTTTCGTGAAGTTAGGTCACAGATTTGCCATGAGCTGCATTTTTATATCCCCTATTCCTAAGTGATGGGGAACTAAAGGAGATTCATAAACTGCTGCTGGCCCATAGAGGAGTCACATTTGCGTGAGGGTCTAGAAATGTCTAACACTCATGCAGCAAAATGTTGGCTTTTTTTTTAAGGAATCACATGCGTTCTATTTCTCTCACCATAGATCGACTCAACAGATGGCAATCATTGTAAAGTGACAGTTTTACCTTGCAAGAGTAAAACTTGTTAAATGCAACTGTTAAATAATTTCTTAATAGATTCTTAACCTTTACTAGAAAAAGGAGAAACCAGGAAAATAAGTTTGTTCCCTGTTACTATTCACCCATTAATAAGGACTGAGATCAATATTGAGCACTGAACTTTAGAAAGGAATCCAATGTCTCAGGGAGGGTGCAGGTGAGAGGCATTATAATGGTATCAGGGACGTAGGACTTCATAATTGGAACAGCCAGGGAGGTGAAGAAGTGATTTATTAGTGTATTCAAAATCATAAATAGCTTTCAAGAGTAAATTGAGTCTCCAGTTGTAGAAAACTCATTAATTAAAGGCCATAGATTTAAGGCAATCGGCAAGAAACAGAGCAGGGACATGGAGAAACCACGTGGGGAATGGGCTGTTGTATCTGGAATATGTTGCCTGAGAGTGGTGGAAGCATATTGAATAATGACTGAACCAAGTGAGGTGGGAGATGATGAGCAGATGGAGCCAGGTGGGGGTGGACGAGGGGCTGGTAGATGATAGGTGGAACCAAGTGAGGTGGAGGATGATGGGCAGGTGCAGCCAGTTGGGGAAAGGGGAGAAGAAAGGTAGAGACAAGAGGCCGGAAGGTGACGTGAGATGATGGGCAGATGGAACCAAATGGGAGAGGGGATAGGAATGGTAGGCCAGGGGAGGAGACACTCAGGTAGATAGGTGTGTGGGTGATGGGCAGATGGATCTGGGAAAGGTGAACAAACGGAGAAAGAACCTAGGCAGAGAGTTGGAGAGGGAATGGAACATGGGGGTTTATTTGAAATTGGAAAAGTCAATGTTCATACCAGTGGGTTGTAGGTTACCCAAGTGGAATATTAAATGTTGTTCTTCTAGTTAGTGTTTAGCCTTGCTGTGGCAATGGAGAAGACCGAGGACAAACAGGTCAGTGTGGGAATGGGAAGGGGGGTTTAAGTGACGTGGAACTGGAATCACAAGATGGCAATTGCAGACAGAGTATTAGGTCACCTAATCTATGCTTGGTCTCGCTGATATAGACGGGGCCACACCGAATGCAATAGACGAGGTTGGAGGAAGTGCACATGAATCTCTGCCTCATCTGGAAGGGGTGTTTAGGTCACTGGTGAGGGAGGAGCAAAGGACAGGTGTTACACCTCCTACAGTTACACAGGAAAATACCAGGGGTCAGGGAAGAGTGGGTGGCGATGGATGAGTAGACCATGGAGTTACAGAGCGAGTAGTCACTGTGAAAAACAGAAAGGGGCGGAGAGGGAAAAATGCCGTTGGTGGTAGGATCTGTTGCAGCTGGTGGAATCAGCGAAGGATGATATGCTGGATGCAAAGGCTAGTGGGGCAAAAGAGACGGACCAGGGAAACTCTCTGTTCTGCCTTGGGGAATGAAAGCAGACGTCTGGGAAGCACAAGAAATGTGAGTGACGGCTCCATCAACCATGGTAGAGGAGAAGCCAAGTTTCCTGAAAAAGGAGGACATTTCAGAAGTAAGAGGAACCATTGGGCCAACCAGGACAATCAGGCCAGAAATCTGGAGAAGGTAAGTATACACCCAGGCACAGCTCAACAATCACAACTTGCACTTACACCTTCAAAGAAAATTTGACTCTGAGCCACAAGGGGATAGTAAGACAAGTGGCCAAAAACTTTGTTGAAGCAGTAGTTTAAAGGAAAGAGGGGAAGAGAGGTAAGGAGATTTAGGAAGGAAATTCTTGAGTTTAAGGCCCAGTTACTGAATAAACAGCCCTCATAATATGAGTGGGTAATATTGAGAAAGGGCAAAAGGAAAATGCAATACAATGAAGCCAAATAACCCAATCCAAATTAAATTGCCATTCCCTTTCTCAAAACATGTTATATCTTCCTCATCTTCATTAGTATTGTTCCAATTACATTATAATAATCTGTAAATTACCACTGCATTTTATAAAGCAGCTCCTGTGCTTCTCTCAATCCAGCCTCTTAATCTGCCCAATGCAGAATTGATGATCTGTAAATTAGAGCCACAGGTCTCGATGATTGCATTAAGCATCTTCATTTTGAACTTATGTCCTCAGGAGCTCATTTAGAGCTGGAGACCAGAAATTTCTGAAATTACTTTTGCTTTGTTGTATTTATATCCGAGAATAATAGCCATAGAGTCATCATTAGATCCAATAACGTTGGATCAGAATGCAATATAGTATGCAATGTGGTCTGAACATTATAAGACTGTCCTAAGTTTTTCAGCTCCGAAGCTCAATAGCTAATGGAAGAAGCCATGAACCCTGAAGCACAGAAATACCTTGGCCTAATTGTTTCTAGTTCGTTATTAGCATTGGCTGTTTCATCAGATGCTCTTTCTTAACCCACAAAATATAACCCTTGCCATTGCTTATGTATTGCATTATTAAAGTGCTGTACATAGAATGCACATTGCAAGTATTTGCCTGATCTTGTTGATAAACTTTTAACACTAACTTCATTCGATAGTCAAGAATTATACTGAAATGTATTCATTTTATCCAAATACCAAGTCTCTAAGCAGAAATATGTGCTGAAGATTATCTCAAAGAAAATGCTTGATCAATGATCACTTTTTCATTGCATACCCAGTGAAACGATGTTTTCTGGAAAGATTCAAGCACCCACCTCAGCACTTCTAACTTCAAAGATTAATATATCTTCATTTAAATTTATGATTGTTTCATCCTCCTCCAGTACTCACCGAACAGAAATCGTTCTGTCCCCTTTTCTGCGGTCCATCTCTCTCTGAGGGACAGGATACCAGCGGAAGTTCAATTTCCAGTTAAAGCCACCATATGTCATATCAGAACCAGCCATGTATTCAAATGTATCATCACTAATTACGTCTATAATTGGGCATACCACGGTTTTTCTGCATAGGAAAAAAAGCTGTAATTAAAGGCAAAGATTTTGAAAATCAACATCTTATTCAATATCTTCTACAGCTTAGTCCACTCAGAATATTCTGTTCATGCCTCAGTAGGTAGCGCTCTTGCCTTTAGGTCAGGATGCAACATCACAAATTTCTATCTTCAGATGAACTGTTAATCTGGTCAAATCTGTTTTGTCAGATATATGTGAAGATCCTGCAGCACTATTTCAAAGTGCAGGAAATGTGTCCCTGGTGCCTCAGCCAATGTTTATCCCTCAAGCAATATTACTTACATGTTTCCTGCAGGGGGTGGACAATTAAAGATTATTGTTAATGCTGTTATGGAAATATGAAGGGACTGACCCATTTCCTGTATTTCACAAATGATTTCATTTTAAAGTGCTTTATTGACCACAAAGTCATTTGGAACGTCCTAAGGTTCTGAACATTGTTTCATAAATGTAATTTATTTTCTTCTAATATTTTACATGAACAATTACAAAACATATGCAAAAATAATTTTTTGGAAAATATACAACATTTTTTCAGCAGTTATTAAACTTTTCAATAATGAGGGTTTGCCCCAATCCCAATCTTACCTCTCAATCTGTTTTGATTCAGCTGAGTCTGAACACTCCATAGTTAACTGTGTTAGCCACAAAGCAAACCCTGGCCTATGCTACATTCATGAGGCTACCAGTGAATAAAAAAAACAGCCAAACTTTGCATACAGCTTTAATACAACCATGCCCAAGTGATGTATTAAGCCAACAAAAGGTCATTTATCATCACCCAAAATTTGTATCCTCTGCAATTATCTAGCTCAGTTCTTTACTCAGTATGTAGATCCCATGATCTACCCAAGGTCTAATAATGCTCTAATATTTCATTTAAGTACTGAGAGAAGCAAAAGACTGATGGTACTTCAAATTGACTGACTTGCTCTGACAAAATGATAGAGGTATAGTGGTCATCTATCACTAGTGTGCTACACCACCTTACTTTAACGCACATGATGCTTTGTACGTTGCACACATTAGAATATCAGTCCTCTAAGGCCTTGAGCAAAGCCAGTGCAGGTCTCTCACTAAGCTTTTTAAAGGCATTGTTTCCATCCTGTGAAAATCTTCTACAGCTTGCAAGAAAAAACTGTATGCTTATACTAGTATCAAGAAGCAGTCTGACTGCCTCCACACACAATCCAAAGGTGTAACAATATGCCAATAACTATAATTTAAACTAAAAAGATTAAGGCAGAAAACTTTATCATTGGTGGCAATGTGCATGTCTATGACACTTTGTTCATGTTTGTGAATCAGACAATGAGTTATTAGGGGCTGCATAGTCTGTTTCTGATTATCTCCAGCTGTTGTTTTCCAAATGCACATCAAATATCCATATGCACATCTAGGTCTTTGCAGATACACTCCAGAGACCTAAACTGGAAGATCAAAGCTTTCTGCATTGCATCTTTCAAGAGATATTTGTGATTCCTTACAAGTTGCATTTGGTTCTCTAAGCTTTAATGGGGTAGATACTACATTGCTGAAGATTAGGCACATGGCTCCAGAAGCAATTCAGCTGTTTCAAACAACAGAGGGATAATGATGAGGTTTTGTGGACTGGATATGTTTTTTCACCTCCATTAACTGAAATTTTTTCTAAACAAAAGAGGGTGGCAGTACTGTGACAGATACATGGAAGAGCAATATTAACCTGCACAAGTGACCAAAGCATGGGAATGGATTTGAGTATTTCTATAATATACCACAATGCAATGTTCCTTTGGACATCAAAGTCAGACACTGCTACATCTTATCATCTAGTTCATACTGGTGCACAGTACTCAGTTACTCAGCGCACAAGGGCCGCTACTGATCTCCATGTCACTGGTACAGATACTCCCTAGCTTGTGCTTGCCAGCTGCTGGATCACTTCATCTTCATCTTGTTGACTACCTGCCTTTGGCAAATAGCTTTAGGATCTTCACAAAGTGTCAGCAACACTGTGAGTAATTAGGGTGTAGCCAGTCGCAGTGGCAACTAATACACATAAAAATCAAGTACATCTTTTCACGTAAAGAGTTCCAGAAACATGCTGGTCTTTTCATGTCCTGGGTCTCTCAAGTGCAATCATATTTTCTCAGTTTACTATCATAGTAGTCATTCTGCACAACTACAATGATCCAAGAGTTGAAAGACTTAACACTGGAGAAAGGAGAAGGCGATGTTGTAGAGAGTGAGAGTGACAGCAAGAACAAGCCAGAGTGAGCTTGACAGATGGTGACAGACAGAACGAAGGGAGAAAGAAACAAGCAAGAGAGGACAAGGAGACCCAGGCGTGAGTGAAGGAGAGCAGGCGGGAGCCCCTGGCACACCATCCCCACCCCTCCTACCTCCACAAGGGTGAGAACAAATGGAGTCCAGGTCAGAGACCCAGACTTGATTCTTTTGTTTGAAAGCAGGGCTTGGTATGAATCAGAGCTCCTTCTCCAATCACCAGCTGAAGATCATGCTGACTCTGTGGTAATTACCCCAGCACTGGGAAGGGTGGAAGTTGCTTTGTCCCTGGGTCTACAGTTCTGCCTGGATCCAGATCTGAACTGGTGTCGACTCGCATCGTTTACTTTGCGCTGAAACTGACTCCAGTTCATCTTAGAGAATGCTGGAAACACTGAGCAGATCAGGCAACATCTGCAGAAAGAGAAACAGTTAATGTTTCAGGTCCAGGAAGATGTTTCTCTTTCCACAGATGCTACCTGACTTGCTGAATATTTCCAGGATTTTCAGTTTTTATTTCAGATTTCCAGCATCTGCATATTTTGATCTTCTTCTGGTTCATTTCGGTCCAGCTCAGTCACCAACAACAGCATGTAAAGAGAGAATAATAGGCAAACTTAGATCAGGCCAGGATGCACTTCCCAAGCTATTAGCCCCTCTCCCAAGGGTTGTTGCTTCTCTCTTAGGGCTCCTGCTCCTGTCCCCTTGCTGTACCTTGTACTAAAAAAAATTCTTAATATTGCAACTCAGCAATGAATACTGTGGTTACGAGACGATGGGATACACACTTAGCAACAGCACAGTGAATGAAATCGGAATGCACAAGAGGCTAGAATTAAAACACTGTAGAGGCCAAAGGTTCAGAGGATTGGAGAAGGATACAACCAGTGAAGAGGTTGGAACACCATGAGAATTTTAATGTTTATCACTAGAGGTTGTAAAAGCAAAGGATTTTTCGGGGACTATTCAAAGATACTGGAATTCTATTCCTGCTTAATAGATCAAGTAAAACAGTTCATCTCAAAATTAATATTTCCAATTGTGCAATTAAGTGCAACTTTTTTAAATGCTCAATTCCCCTATTACTGAAAGAAGAGAGAACAAAACATGAACCTGGCAAAGCTGAAAGCAGCAAGCTCTTTTTCAGACTCCAGCTTTGTCAAATGAACAACGGCTTGCAGTTTCTGCATGGCTGCACTAGTTTTGCCAGCATAATTTGCCCAAAGAGACATAACTGGCACAAAATACCACAGAATCTTAAGTTCAATTTATGTCTAACATATATCAAGTTTCTTTTGTGTCATTTATAAAACATCCTGCTGGAAGCTGGACCGACAAGAAAACTAGCCCTGCTCCCACAGTGAAAGAACTACAAGTCAGATTTCCACCAATTCCAAAAGGAAAGTGGAAATTAAAAGTGTGCTGCAGATGCTGGAAATCAAAAACAGAAACATAAAATGCTGGAAATACTCAGCAGGTCAGGCTCCATCTGTGGGAAGAGAAACAGAGTTAACATTACCAGTTGAAGACCCTTCATCAGAAATGGGGTCAGAACTAATTCTGATGAAGGGCCTTCAACCTGAATCATTAACTCTGTTTCTCTTCCCACAGATGCGGGTTGACCTGCTGAGTATTTCCATCATTTTATGTTTATTTTACTAATCCCATTCATTTGTTGGTCAATGAGGTTCTACAACTTGTTTCATTTTGGTCTTTTAATGCTTTAAAAGCTCTTTTTTATGAACATAATTTAAAATTGGGTTATAATTGGTGGACTGTCACTGCCTTTTCAGCTGTACTAATTAAGTTCACCATCTAAAAAAATTTAAACCACTGTCCAATCATATTGATATAAAGCAGAATTTGTCTTCAGCAATAAATGTGTTTGAGCAGAAATTGATGGCATAATTTGCACCTAGATCACCAAATATACCCACAGTAGAATCTCTCCCTTAATGATTATACAGACTTCTTACTGGTACTGTTAATAGAGCTTTAATTTATCAGTTAAGAAATTAACGTGTCCAAAGATAACGAAGAAACAAAATCACAAGAAACAAAAAAAAGTGTTCAAAAGCAGAATTTTGTAACTATATTATGCTGGGTGAGCTTTCTTTTTAATGGTTTGAGACTCCAATCACTTTCAACAGACAGATGATGGGAACTCTATGCCAGATCTCTCATAATAAAATTGGTCCTAAAGTTTTTTTCTGAGGAATTGGCTAATGTCTGCTGAATTCCACCTTCAACAATTGCAACTTCTGGTCTATAAAAAAAACACAGAAAATTGAAAAATAACTACTTTTCTAGAATTCCAAGTTATTCCAAGTTAAAATAACTACTGGGAACATCCCAAAGAAATTTCAGTTCCTTAGTGAAAGAACATAAAACACTACAGCACAGTACAAGCCCTTCGGCCCACAATGTTGTGCTGACATTTTATCCTGCTCTAAGATCTACCTAACCCTTCCCTCCCACATAACCCCCTATTTTTCTATCATTCATGTGTCTATCCAAGAGTCTCTTAAATGTCCCTAATGTATCTGCCCCCACAAACTCTGCCGGCAATGCGTACCACGCACCCACCATTCTCCGTGTAAAAAACTTACCCCTGACATCCCCCTTCTACCTTCCTCCAATCACCTTAAAATTATGTCCCCTCATGTTAGCCATTGTCGCCCTGGGAAAGTAGTGAAAAGGCAGCCCAACCTATATGCAAACTAGAAATAGGTTGTGTCAGTGAAACCAAATTCACAGCAATCAATTCTTTGATGGGATTCTGTGCTCTACTACACCCTAAACAAAGACTGAGGCATTTTAAGTCATGCGAAAAACAAAAGAGAAAAAATTCCTAAAATTCAACGAAAACATGACATTAAATCTTTTTTAACCCAAGCTTGAAATCAGTACAAATTATGGCCAGCTTTGAATCAATCTCTGTACCAAACATTTTCTAATCTATAAGTACAACAGCTCTTGAAAACTAGATCAGTGTTTTATTGACATTTTCCCATTACTAAAATAAGTTTTCTCCATTATTAGCTGCCAAACATTTATTCATTGTCCAAATAACGCTCAATGAAAACTTAATTGTTCTCCACAGTAATAAGGCACAAAAACATCTTAATTGCACTTTTTATCCAGAGAGCCTTGCATTTCAAAATTGAAAATTCAAAATAATAATTTAGTTTTACTCGATTAAAATATTAACTATTTCAAGCTGAGGGCAAATTAATCACACAATAACAATATGAAGAGTAATGTTAATATTCAAAAGTTAAAGGTTTATTTGCAATACCATTTATAAATGCTTGCTTTTCAAATATGTTCTGTCAAATATGTGCCACTATTTCAAGCATTTCAATCATACATAAAACTTACATTTTTCAGTTTTCTCCTACTGTACACACACATATCAATGTCAAGGATATCATCATCAGCTTCTCTGGAATTTTCAATTACAATCAGCTACCCTAAAGTAGATATAAATATTTTCCTTTATGCAGCCTGCTCAAACCGGATAATTTCAACATGGTTTGAATCGACAAGATTCTTCAGATATTGTGCAATGACTGAGGCTTATGGCTGGAACTAAGATAGAGTTCCATTAAATGAAGGGATTGGATGAGGCTTCAGATGGTACGTTTCAAATGTTAGTAACCTTAGGAAAATGACTGAGGCTGAAAAAAGTAACATTCTTAGCTTAAATATGATGCTTCAACAGCCTATATCAGGACCTGTCATTCTATAATTGCAAGCACACCTGACACTTTTATGACTTTGTAGAAATAAAATTTATTTTTCTGACTTGTGAGGCAATAACATAAGATCAGATCCAGAAATGTTTTGAAATTAAATAACATTTAAGAAGATTTTTTTTACATCACACACATGGCATATGTATTATTCATTTCTGATAGAGACATCAATACAACATACCGGTTTTCTTTTATTCTTGCTAGCAGGGGCTCAAGCCAACCAACAGTGCATTCACAGTGTGCATCTAGAAAAGTAATGACCTGGCCCTTTGAAGCAGCTGCACCCCGAAGCCTGGCACGAATCAATCCTGATCGTTGCTCCATCCTAATTATCTTAACTGGAACTTGCAAATTCTTAACGTAATTCTCCAAAGGTTTCTTCAAAAAATCTGCAGAGATGTGATTCAAAACTAATTTACTCAACAATAAAAAAAACCTGAAAAAAATGATAATTTCTTATTTTGTGAAACCCTTTACTTAAAAAAAGTCTCTTTTGAAAGTGGGAGCTGCAACATATCATGGCATCAGTTGATTAAGTGATTTTTAAAAAAATTTTATTTACAGCGTGGTAACGGGCCCTTCCGGCCCAACGAGTCCGCGTCGCCCATTTCAAACCCATATTAACCTACCCGTACGTCTTTAGAATGTGGGAGGAAACCGAAGCACCCGGAGGAAACCCACGCAGACACGGGAGAACATACAAACTCCTTACAAACAGCGACAGGAATCGAAACCCGATCGCTGGTGCTGTAATAGCATCGTGCTAACCGCCATGCTACCGTGCCGATTTCTTTGCTTTATCTGTGCAAAGCAACAATAGACACAGTGGCACTTTGTGGAAGGTTGCAATAGTTGAAAAGACCCATCATTACACCTTGCATTCCAAATATTTGCTAAGAATCCACTTCAGTTTCCTTTGTAAATTGACAAAAGAGGGCAAAGTTTAAGGCCAATAATGCAGGACATCAAAACCATTGAGAAAAACAGGAGAGAAGATGAGATACAACAAGGGTAAATATACATAATGCCAAATTAGATCTATAACAGCCTATAAACTGAGGAACAACAGACATCAATATAATATGAGGAAAAATATATCATGATCATTGTAATTAGAAAGGAAATATAAGGCCATAGTTAAATGTTTTCTTACAGGATCAGAAATGATTTGTTGTCAATACCAAACCGTTAGATCTAAGGTTTTCATTCTACTTTTTGACTTTTTTAAAAAAACAACTTCTTTACTTAAATAAAGCATGGCAATGCATTACATTAGTAACAAGCAAATAGTATACTCAATCACATTTTCTGTTTTTGAGTTAGTACTATACAAGTTTGAAGCACAGAAAATGCCAATAGTGCCATTTTGCTCAAAATATGAATTCTGGGCCTTTTTCACAACTCTGACTTCCCCACTCCACCCCACACCAACATGTTTCTTTACTGCCAAAGAAGATTGGAAAAACATTTAAAGAATGTAATATTCTCCACTTCAATTGATTGCTTTGTTCAAATATTACAAGCTCCAACAAACTTCTGTCTAAAATGCTGCTCTGGTATCCTCTCTCACCCAATCCATATATTAAGGATTTTTCATCACTGACTCTTCCTATCCACACCCTTTATAATTCTTCAAAATGAAACCTTTTCATGGCCACACTCTGCAAAACTCCCAGTACCTTAAATCTCCTAATTTTCAGTCCTCACTTTAGAACCCATAAGACACAGAAAGTGTTCCTAAGTGTAATCATTGCTGCCTTAAAGTTTATCATACTTTTGTATTCTACGCCTCAATTTATTGAATCGAAACTTCAGCTGCTCATTATGATGGCTTCAAACAATTGAGTCATGGGACTTGGCCCTTCAATTGCTGATGCACTGTTACAGATATATCATCATTGCTGCTCATGATGTTACGCCTCCTAGCCATCAAAGTTTTGGTAAAATTGCTGTGAAAACCCCAAATTCAAGCATTCAATGATATCACTCAATATGTAATTGTTTTTCTTTAAAAATATTATTCCACATGATAGTGCATTAACTATCTCTCTGACCCACTAGCTTGTCTATGTCCTCAATTCTTTTAGAACATTGAACAGTGCAGCACAGGAGCAGGCCCTTCAGCCCACGATGTCTGTGTCGACCCTGATGCCAAATTAAATCAATTCCATTTGCTTCCATTTCTTGCGGGTTCATGTGTATGTATAAATGCCTCCTAAATGTCACTATCGTATCTGCCTCCACCACACCCCCCAGCAGTGCATTCCAGGCACATACCACTCTCTCTGAGTAAAAAAAAACTTGCTTCATACATCTCCTTTAAACTTTCCTCCTCTCACCTTAAATTAATATCCTTTATATCTTCTCCACCCTGGGGAAAAATTTGACCCCTATCTATGCCTCTCATAATTTTATAAACCTAATCAGATCTTCCCTCACCCTCCGATGCTCTGGAGAAAACAATTTAAGTTTGTCCAACCCCTCCTTATAGCTAATATCCTCTAATTGAGGCAACATCCTGGTGAACCTCTTCTCCACCGCCTCCACATTCTTCCTGTACTGAGGCGATCAGAACAGCACATAGTACTCCAAATGTGGCCTAACCAAAGATTTATACAGCTACAACATAATTTCCCAACCTTTATATACTGTGCCCCAACCAATGAAGGCAAATAAGCTATGTGCCTTCTTTACCACTCTACCTACTGGTGTTGCCACTTTCAGGGAGCTACGGAACTTACACCTCAAGATCCCTCTGTATACAAACATGTAAGAGGAAAGTATACATTGACTGGCATGCTCCTAAAGGTGCTGCCATTTAATGCATGCTTTCCTCTTACATTTGACCTCCCAAAACACCTCACACTTGTCTGGATTAAACTCCCTCTGCCATTTCTCTGCCCATATCTCCAGCTGATCTATATCCTGCTGTATCCTTCAACAACCTTCTTCATTATCCACAACTATATCAATTTTTGTGCCATCTGCAAACTTACTAATCAGCCCATCTGGATCTTTGGCCAAATAATTCATATATGTGAAAAACAAAAGGTCCCGGCGCTGATCCCTACGGAATACCACTGGTCACGGACCTTCAGTCGGAGAAGCACCCCTCCACCAATACCCTCTGTCTTCTATGGCCAAGCCAATTTTGAATCCAATCTACCAAATCACAATGGATCCCATGTGCCTTAGTCTTCTGGATCAGACTACCATGAGGGACCTTGTCAAATGCCTTACTAAAATTCATGTGGACAACATCCACTGATGATGCTCATCACCTCCTCAAAAAACTCAATCAAGTTCATGAGACATGACCTGCCCCACACAAAGCCATGCTGACTATCCCTAATAAGCCCATGCTTTTCCAAATGCGAGAAAATCCTACAGCTAAGAATTCTCTTCCATAGCATTCCCACCACTGATGCAAGGCTCACCAGTGAATAATTTGCAGGATTACCCCTGTTACCCTTCTTAAACAATGAAACAACATTACCTACTCTCCAGCCCTCTGGGACCTCACCTGTAGCTAAAGAGGATACAAAGATCTCTGTCAAAGCCCCAACAATCTCCTCTTGCCTCTCTCAATAACCTGGGATAGATCCCATTAGGCCCCCGGAACTCATCCACCTTAATGTTCTTCAATAGACAAAAGACACTCACCAACTTTTATCGATGCACCATAGAATGCATTACGGCTTGGTATGGCAACTGCTCTGCCGAAGACCACAAGAAACTGCAGAGAGTTGTGGACACAGCCCAGCGCGTCACAGAAACCAGCCTCCCCTCCATGGATTCTGTCTCTACCTCTCGCTGCCTTGGTGAAGCAGCCAGCATAATCAAAGACCCCATCCACCCGGGTCATTCTCTCTTCTCTCCTCTCCCATCAGGCAGGAGCCTGAGGGCACATACCACCAGGCTCAAGGACAGCTTCTATCGCACTGTGATAAGACTATTGAACTGTTCCCTTATACGATGAGATGGACTCTGACCTCACAATCTACGTTGTGACCTTGCACCTTATTGTCTACCTGCACTGCATTTCCTCTGTAGCTGTGACACTTTACTCTGTCCTGTTATTGTTTTTACTTGTCCTCAGTGCACTCTGCACTAATTCAATGTAACTGCACTGTAATTAATTGATCTGTACAATCAGTATGCAAGACAAGTTTTTCACTGGTACAAGTGACAATAATAAACCAATACCAATACACCTCTTCCTTCTTGATATCAATATTCCCTCAAATATTAGCATGCCCCACACTGATCTCATCATCTCCCATGTCCTTCTCCTTGGTGGATACTGATGCAAAGTACTCATTTAGTACCTCACCCACTTCCTCTGGCTCCAGGCATAAATTTCCTCCTTTATCCTTGAGTGACCCTAGTTACCCTCTTGTTTTTAATGTATATATAAAATGCCTTGGGAGGTCTTTTGCAGTCTCTTTAATATTTGTGAAAACCTTTGATGTGTTTGGACATCATGCTCCCCATGCCAAAGCACAAATCACCTAAGCAGATTAAGAACAAAGGTGGGCACTGACCTGTTCTAACAGATCAATTAATAACCTAGAAGTTTTGGAAAAAAAAGTCTTCACAATGCTACTGGATTGCAATAAAGATTTAACTAATGTCCTTATAGAGTCTGGTTCCTGATCTGCAGCAAACCCCTAAACTTCCCTCTGAAACAGTTGAGTAAGTCAATTTTAACTGCTGCATTGAAACAGAAAAAAATATAAAACTGGCATTGACCTATGCACCTATTTCATATACAACATTATTCCTCGCCCAGCTGGCACTGAAAAGTCTTCCTCACAAACATTTAGGGTCTGAAATCTAGACTTAGGAGCATTCCTGATGTGGCCGTATTCACTGAATCACACAGTACAGATCATGTGCCTGACTCCTCTATCAAAATCCCTGGGTATATTCTGTACCACCAATGGACAGATCAACCAGAGGTAACTGTGTAGTGATATATATGGAGAATGGATACACTGGGAGTCTTCAGAATTGACACGAGACCCCATGAAGTCTCATGGCCTCAGGTCAAACATGGGCAAAATTTCCTCCTGACTACCATCTACCATCTTCCTCAGCTGATGAATCAGCTTTTTGTTTTGAATAACACTTGGAAGAAGCATTGAGAGTAATAAGATCATAGAATGTGTTCCAAGGGGGGAATGATTTCAATATGCAATGCCAACCACCACTGACCGAGCTGGCCACATAGCGAGTGAACCAACACAAGGAGTTAATCAATTTGACCTCCTCCTCACTAATCTACTCGTTGCAGATGCATGTGTCCATGGCAGTGTTAGTAGGTTATGTTCCAGTGAAATGTTCAACATCAGTATCATGGCTACAAAAACAGGGCAGAAGCAAGGAATACTGTGGTGAGTTACTCATGTCCTGATACTCCAAGTTATTTCTGTCATCTGTAAGGCACAAGGGCACAAGTCTGGAATGTAAAGGTATTCTCCTCACTTGTCTGGGTAACAGCAGCTTCAATAACACATCAGGGGAAAAGGGAAACCCCAACTAATAGATTTCTAATAGGCGAGTCATGAGGTATGGTTTCATGAGGTGTCATGAGGGATGTAGTTAATGGGAAAGAGCATTTGAAGATGCATTCATTGACTTTGATCATATGAGGTCACTGAACGTTACATGCCAATGTATGTAAGACCTGAGGGCCTGTCTCCTGGCAATCTTCTCTCAATGCCTTCAAAGTGGACTGATTTTCTGGAGGGCATCCTGATCCCCATCTTGTCTATTCCATCTCCTCAACCAAAGCCTCCTCTGGAAACTTCTGCAGCTGACTCATTGTCATGTTTTGCAATTCTCTAGAATTTCCTAGGTCGACATTAATTCTATAAAGTTTGCCAGGCCCTGTTTCAGACACAATTCATCTTTCCAGGCTGACTTCAAGTGACCTTAGCTACTCACAACATTGAACCTCTCCTGAGACATGAAGCTAATGAACAACTGTACCTTTGCACAGCAAACATGCAAATGACCACACAGCAAGAAGTTGATGTGTTGATGTGTTGACTGTATTGAAGCAAAATGTGCACATTAATCCTTGCTCCTATTTTCCAGGATTATCAAAGTTCATCTTATGAACTGAAGGATTTTCACCAATGCCTTGTTTAAAGTATTGTGATTTAAGGAGGATTTTAAAGGTGGGAAACAAGCTATAAAAGTTTAGGAAGGGAGTTACAGGGAGCAAGATAATAGAATACATTATTGAATTCAGAGTGGGAAATTGTATAAACTGCCTGAATTAGAGAAATAGAGAAGTACCTGCCTGCTGAAGGAGGTTAGAGTTGGGAATGGACAATGCCATAAACATATTTAAATACAGAAAGAAACTTTTACATTGGAGGAATGAAAGGAGCTGGAAGCAAATAAATTACAGCATGCACATAGCATCAACAAAAATGATATTTAACCCAACAGCTCCAAATAACTTTCTTGCCATACTTTCCTATCTAATCCATCAATATACTTGCAATTGCTTTCTGCCATGTGCTAAATACATCCATGTTATTCATTTGAACTGCTCCCTATGTCAGTGAGTACACATCGCAACCACCCTCCAGGTGAAACATTTCTTCCTGAATTTCCCATTAGATTAATTAATGACAATGTTATATCTGGTCTTGTATATGTAGAAACATCATTACTTGCAAAACCCTTTCATAATGTTTCATTGTAAGGCTGATGGATGCATTAAATGTAATAGAGGATAGGATATCAGCAAGAGTGTTTTGGATATATGGAAGTTTATAGAGGTTTCTCAAAATAATACTATCGGCAGCAGCAAATCATGGGCAATTTTGTGCTACAGGCTCACATCCTCCAAGTACTGTAATTAGACTTTCCAAAAGCAGTCCATATAGAATCGAAACAGGTTGGACTGAATTTCAAGCAAGCCTCGGAGGAAAGGGCTAAAGTCCAATCCATATCATCACCTACCTCCACATTATGGTTAAACTGTATAATGTTCTATTAAAATAGAATGTCAAAGAAACTGATGATGTATCTTTGCATACATTAGCAACTCTACTTTCTATTCTTGTGTTCTTTAGCTTGACCTTCATTTGCAAAAGGTACACTTATGAAAAGTTATGAATATCATGAAATTCACGTCAACAGAAGTACTATAATATTATTTCTACAATAGTCTATTCTTAACCACAGCATAAACCTAGACTTTATTTACTCACTTTTCAAACAATATTAAACATTTGAATATATTTTTTGGTTTTGGGTACAAACAAATTCATGGAAACTTGTGTGGCATGTTTCTGTCAAGTTCCTTCGAAGATAAAGCAATTGAATCTAAAAATTTACAAAATGATCCGGTGTATCAGAGTTTCATTGCAGTTCATGTGAAGGAATAGGATACATAACATAGTTAATGTTGAGACTTGTTTGAAAAGATTTGTCTAGTTTTATTGTCTCTGGATTATTTTACCCTACTGTTGGTATTCAGAGAGAAATGGCCTCCCCCAAGGAAGAAAACTACTGCTAGAATAATAGCTTTCATTAGTCGCACACCCATAACTTTAAAAATTGTACCTCTGGGTGACACTTGGGATTATAAAAGAATAAAGGTACAGATAACAGCCATGATATCCTAATATAAAATGAAGAACTGCCTTCACTTTAGTATTTGCCCTCGGCATATGTCAGTACTGGCAAGTATATATTTCCTTCCCTATTGGAAAAAAATACATGGGACTTAAAAAGTGAAGCTATCTATATTGCATCTATATGTCAACTTGAACAGAAGTCCAGAACAACAGTCATTAATGTAACATTACAGATGCAGAACTCACTGTTTTATTGCCCAGCATTGCAGTACTATCTGAGTTGATCTTGATCATGATTTCATTAATGTCTGGAAGCATTTTCAGATATGCTTTCTTCGTGAAGAGAAAATAGAAATACATGTCTTTAAATATGTTTGCACCTGCAGAAGCACGTGGTGCAAAACCAGATGGTGTGAAGAACTTATGCAATCTCAAGCGCAGAAAACTTTGATTTGATCCTAGTTTGAGGAGTAAACATAGATTAATTGGCATGTCTAATTCAGATTGTAGTTTATCCTCAGGTAGGTAAGTATCTATTTTCATCCAAATAAAATGATACTTATATGTTAATAGTACCACGGGGGAGAAAGAATTAACTTTTAACATATTATAAAAATAAACTCTAAAAAGCCTAGATTTTCCACTTGGTTGAAATCTTGATGAGAATTGGGACAGTACCCAAATTGTGCTTATTCACACGGAATGGGCTGACACTAATGTCATTTAGAGGTAACCCTAATCTGAGCAATCAAGGTGAGCTCCAGTTGCTAGAGAAACGACAGATTAGGAGCTTGTCAAAGAGAGAGTAATTTATCATGTTGCAGCTTTATTTTAAATCTCCATCAGTTTAAAATTGGGATCTTCCAAAATAAGTGATTTAGAAGTTCAGCACCATGGATCCAAACAAAATAACATTCATCAAGTCTGCAAGAGGGCGGAGAGATCTTTGGTTCACTGGCTGATGTAGTTGGTCTAATGCTGTCCAGGAAAGGTCCCCAGGAGAAGGAGAGCGATTAGAACAGAGATATATACATTGCAAGGAATTCATGGCACAGGAAGTCCAAAGTTCAATCAATGCTGAAGACGATATCCCAGTGGTGCCAATCATGCTTGGGAAAATTCCTTCGCAATCTTTTTCAAGTTAGGTCAAGTAAGGGCCACAGGTCACATCTTTCTTCCTGCAACAATCCCTCAATAAAGAAGTTTATTTTCTTTTTATGCTAAGAAACAAAGATTCAAACTTAAGACTGGCCTCATCTTTAGTACACATTTAGATGCTTCTTGCAATGGTTTCTACCCAAGCCAGCACTTATGTTTGGATTTCAAACTCTTTTTCAGGTTATTCTTCAACAATTTCTGACTTCACATGCGCTTTAAGTGGTCTGGTTGTTTAACCAACAGTGTCCAGTGTCCAGATATAGCAGAAAATCCTTCACATCTTTAGTTTGCTCAAAGTCTTGTATGTAATTCTCTAATTACAAGTCTAACATACATTCAACAGGTATGGTAGTGGTGCAGAGATTAGGTAACTGGGCTAGTAACCCAGAGGCTTGGACTAACAACCAAGCAACCCTAGTTCAAATCCCACCAGAGAAACTGTGCAATTCAAATTCAGATTAGTGATCAGAATTAAAGAAAACCTCAAGTATTGATTCATCTGGTTTATTGATGTTCTTTAGGTTTTAAACAATCTGGCCTATCTGTAACTCCAGAACCAGCAATAGGGTAGTTTCTTGGGTGCAGTATGAAATGGTCAAACAAGGACCAAAGAACTGAATTCCAGTGTTTAGACAAGAGTAACTGCCCTTAACAGGCACCATTTGTAGCCTTAGTAACTCTGGTCAACAGACATCAAGGAGAAAACAATCTAATATTTGAAGTCCTTTCTTTTTGAAAGAAAGGTGTTTGTGGGTGATAGAGGTCCATCATCCTAGCCCCAGAACTTCACTGGAGGGGTTCCTCAGAGCAGTGTTCTAGGCACAACCACTTTGTCAATGTCTTTCTTTCCATCATAGGGTTAGAGATGGGATGTGGACAATGTGCACTCAGCCAAAGAAGCAGCCCATGCCTGCATACAGCAATGCCAGAGCAACATTAAGGCATGTACTGATAAATGGCAGGTAACACTGCACCACAAAAGTGCCAGGCACAGACCATCTAAAACTAAAGTTAGTACAACTACCTATCCTTGACATTCGATGGCATTACCATCACCAACTACCCCACCACCAACATCCTAGGGATCACCATTGATTAGACACTCAACTGGAGCATACACACAAATACATAAAATCAGGTCAGAAGCTGGGTGTCCCGCAGTGACTGACTCACTTCCTGATGCCCCTAAGACCAAAAAGGAGTGTTATAGAACATCTTCCACTTGCCTGGATGACTGCACCTCTAAACTTTGCTGATGGCAGCCTACATGATTGGAACTCCTTTTCCTTCTCAACACCATTTGATATTGTTGGTCACACCTTCCTATTCCAAAGCTATCTTATTATTCAGCTGAAATTCAATGCAAGATGAATAGATATTTATACTAAATTATTTTAAAGAAAACTAAAGCTATTGGTATGGGTTTCCATCACAAACTCCATTCACTAAATGATGAATTGGTCCTTTTCCCTGGTAATTGTCTGAAAGTGAAATAGATTATGTGCAATCTTGGTGTCACATTAGCCCCTGAAATAAGCTTTGGAATATCTAACCGCCACCAACACTAAGTCTAGCTACTTCCTACCTAACATTGCCCAACTCAAATCACCTGCTGATGAAATCTACACTTGTGCTTTGCTACCTCTTGTTGGATCATTCCCACTCCTGGCTAGCCTCCTTCATCTTATGCACCATAAACCTGAAGTCATCCAAAACACTGCTGCCTGTTGGATACGAAGACTCAGTCACCTGTGCGTTTTCTGGCCTTTGTCGGCTCTCGGTTAAGCAACACTTCAATTTTAAAATTCTCAAGTTCATTTCTAAATACCTCCCTGGTTTAAGACCTCGCTCCATCTATGTTATCTGCTCCAGTCATCACTTCAACAATTCTGGCCTCCTACTCATCCCTCATTTTAATCTCTACACCCTGCCTGCCATGTCTTCAGGTTCCAGTCTCTTAAATGCTGAAATTCTATCCCTTAGACTTGCCACCATCGCACCTTCTTTAAGACCTCTTTCAGAACTTGCCTCTTTGACCAAAATTTTGGTCATTTTCCTAACATCTCTTTATGTGGCCTGGTGTCACATTTTGTTTGCCATAGAAGTTAGTGAGTGTGAGATTGGAGAGACTCTCTTTTAGGTTCAAAATAACTGGGCAGGTTTATCATTGAGCATCGTGTGTGGTTTTAATGATCTCACACTGTTAATGTTAGACCTTCTATTTTCCAAAGATCAGTTCTCATGAAGAGCCAATTTTCAACATCCTATTAGAAAATGGCACAGCAAGCAGACAAAACATCAAGAAAAAAAAACTTAAATTTGCCTTCAATCATACTTGCTAACATTGAATCTAGATCCCTTTTAAATTCACTTCTGCCCTCTCCATGACGCTTAGCAACTCTGGATACAAATATGCAGCTGACATGAAGAGAATCAGTGCAAATAATGGAAAATAGGACTAGTTTTCTTTTCAAGTCACTGCTACTTTAATAGTTTGCATATAAAAATAAACAAGTGTTCCTGTGAACCATCAGAAAGGACAATGGAAAATGGGCCAATGCCAAAGTGGGCACTGACACAGAATTACTGGACAGTTATTTAGAATTATTTGTCCAATTAACTGTAAGAAACCTGTTACTTGCTGAAAGAAACTCCATGGTCATATGACACTTCACTCTAATCATGTGATCAACTAAAGAAAATTAATTAGACCATTAATCCAATAGAGGGTTGGTCACATTGCAAGGTTGATCAATTTTGATCCTAACAGCTTTAGTCTAGGGGGTGGGAAGAATAAAATGCTTATTCTTGTATAATACACACTGCAAATACCATATTTAATGTTCAAATGGACTCAAAAACATCAAAACATGTCAAAAAAGCTCATATTCACATTTAAAGCTTACTTCAGGATCAAAATTTTAAAAAAGATTACAATTCCTTCTGAAGATGCAATGATATTCTATTAACAGTACCTACTGATAAGTAAAGGGAATTGCTTTTACCTCTCTCACTGTCGTCATCTACTAGGATAATCTCTGCAAGAACATTCTTGGGGGAACGAATGAGTACGCTATGAATTGTACGAAGCAGAGTACTCCAGGCCTCATTATGAAAAACGATAACAACACTTGTGTCTGGAAGATCATCTTGGTAGACCTTTGTCTTGCATCTAAATGGAAAATGCAAAACAAAATGGTTATAAACTTTTGCTTAATTGGAAGAGTACATGCAGAGCCACCCCATCCTTAGCATAGAAGTTAGATGACAAAGACAACTTATGATATCACTAATTGATAGGACGCATTTTGCCAATCTTTTAATTTTGACCACAGCTGGTAACCACCTGCTAGTTCTTTGCTGGGGCTGAACTTAAGCACAATTAATAGAGCTCAGCAGCCAACATTACTTTGCCTCTGGTCTTTGGCGACTGGAGGCATTGTGCCTCACATGAACTTAAATCAACTTTGTTTTTCTTGCAGAACAACAAAGTAAACAAGTCAAACTGTGCAAGTGTGGCGACTCACCGTCTAGTCGGGCGAACCGGCTCGGCAGTCGGGTCGCGCGGCGTCGGAGCGATGAGGCCCAAGATGGCGGCGGGCCTCGTCTTTCCGAGCGACGGGGAGAACCCGCGTGCGGGAAAGTCCTGATGACATAGGACTTACGTCATTGCCGGTTGTTTTGGGTGGGAACGGTCTCCCTTAAAGGGCCCGCGCAAGGCGGGAAAATAAACCAGTTCTTGTTTGGCAATCCTCCGACTAGCGTCTTGTTTTATTCCGCGGTAGTAACCGCTACATTGGTGATCCCGACAGTCCAAACGGCTTTTGGACCCACGCAATGGACGACAGCGCAGCAGCCAACGCAGTGGCCCTCAAGCTGCCCACCTTTTGGACACTTCGGCCCAGCGTCTAGTTTGACCAGGCCGAAGCGCAATTCCACCTTCGGCAGATCACCTCCGACTCCACGAAGTACTACCATGTGGTTAGCTCTCTGGACCAAGAGACAGCTGCCCAGGTTGGAGACTTCATCCAGTCACCTCCAGAGGAAGATAAGTACCCGGCTTTCAAAGACCTTTTGATTAGGACCTTCGGCCTCTCCCGTCGTGAGCACGCCGCCCGCCTGCTTCATCTGAATGGCCTGGGGGACAGATCCCCATCCGCCCTAATGAATGAGATGCTGGCATTGGCCGAGGGACACAAGCCATGCCTGATGTTCGAACAGGCCTTCCTCGAACAGCTCTCCGATGACATCCACCTGTTGTTAGCTGACGCCGACTTCAGCAACCCCCGTGAGGTGGCCGCCCGGGCAGATGTCCTGTGGAGGGCCAAGCGCGAGAGCAGTTCGTCCGTCAGTCAAATCGCCAGGCCGCGAGCCCAACGCCCGCCTCGCCCGGCCCCAGCAACCGAGCAGCCACGCCCCAGGAACGCAGACGACGACACGGGTGACCAGCTGTGCTTCTACCATCAGCGGTGGGATGCGAAGGCCCGTCAATGCCACCCACCCTGCAAGTTTCAGGGAAACGCCAGGGCCAGCCGCCGCTGATGGCTACGGCGGCTGGCCGCCGACAGAGCCTCCTCTTCGTTCAGGACAAGAAATCTGGATGGCGTTTCCTCATTGATACTGGAGCGGAGGTCAGTATTTTGCCCCTGACTGGCCGCGACACTCGTGACAGGCCACCAGGTCCTCTACTCAATGCCGCCAACGGTACAACGATACGGTCTTTCGGCACCCGTACACTTCAATTACAATTTGGCGACAGCCGTTTTACCTGGACCTTTACCCTTGCCACCGTCGCCCGACCACTCCTAGGAGCCGATTTCCTTCGGGCCCACAACCTGTTAGTCGACCTGCGAAGGAAGCGGTTAGTGCACTCTAGCACTCTCCAGACCTATCCCCTGGGAGAAATCAGCCCACCAGCCCCGCGCCTGGACTCCATTTCCCTTTCTGGCGACGATTTCGCCAAGCTCCTAGCCGAATTCCCATCGATTTTGGCACCTTCGTTTACAAATTCTAGGCCCAAACACGGGGTACGACACCACATCATTACCACAGGGCCACCCCTTCATGCCCGAGCACGACGATTACCTCCAGACAAGCTCCGCCTGGCAAAGGAAGAGTTCCGTCACATGGAGGAGCTGGGGATTGTTCGCAGGTCAGACAGCCCCTGGGCCTCCCCCCTGCACATGGTCCCCAAAGCCACCGGAGGGTGGAGGCCCTGCGGCGACTACCGCAGGCTAAATGACGCCACCACCCCGGACCGCTATCCCATCCCTCACATCCAGGACTTCTCAGCGAACTTACACGGGGCCCACATCTTTTCCAAAGTGGACCTCGTTAGGGGATACCACCAAATCCCGGTCCATCCGGATGACGTCCCCAAAACTGCGATTATCACCCCATTCGGCCTGTTCGAATTCCTTCGGATGCCGTTTGGCCTTAAGAACGCCGCGCAGACCTTCCAGCGGCTGATGGACGCGGTAGGCCGAGACCGGGACTTCGTGTTCATTTACTTAGACGACATACTGATCGCCAGCCGTAACCGCCAGGAACACCTCTCCCACCTCTGCCAGCTGTATTCCCGCCTCCGCGATTTCGGCCTCACGATCAACCCATCCAAGTGCCAATTCGGACTTGACTCTATCGATTTCCTCGGCCACAGAATCACCAGCGACGGGGCAACGCCCCTACCCGCCAAGGTGGACGCTATCCGCCATTTTGCCCGCCCCGACACAGTCAAAGACCTACAGGAATTCCTTGGGATGGTCAACTTTTACCATCGTTTCATCCCTGCGGCAGCCCGTATCATGCGCCCTCTGTTCTCACTGCTGGCTGGTAAGGGCAAGGACATCACCTGGACTGACAAGGCTGCGTCTGCTTTCGTTAAGGCCAAAGACGCCCTGGCAGACGCCACGATGCTGGTACACCCCAGGACTGACGTCCCGACTGCCCTCACGGTAGACACGTCCAACACCACGGTGGGTGGGGTACTGGAACAGCTACTTGAAGGCCGCTGGCAACCCTTGGCATTTTTCAGCAAGCACCTTAGACCGCCCGAACTGAAGTACAGCGCTTTTGATCGGGAACTTCTAGCACTGTATCTGGCGGTCCGGCATTTCCGATACTTTCTAGAAGGCAGGCCTTTCACTGCTTTCACCGATCATAAGCCTCTGTCCTTTGCCTTCTCCAAAGTCTCCGATCCCTGGTCAGCTCGTCAGCAGAGACATTTATCCTACATTTCCGAATTCACAACTGACATCCAATGTGTCTCCGGAAAGGATAATGTCGTTGCTGATGCACTTTCCAGACCAACCATCCACAACCTATCCTTGGGTGTCGACTACACGGCCCAAGCTGACGCACAGCAAGCCAACGACGAACTGCCCAGCTACAGAACCGCAGTCTCGGGCCTGCAGCTCCGAGATTTCTTGGTTGGTCCAGGTCAGCGGACCCTACTTTGCGACATTGCGACTGGTCAGCCCCGCCCTATAGTCCCTGCAGCCTGGCAGAGACGCGTTTTTGACTCGGTACATGGGTTGGCGCACCCGTCCATCAGATCTACTGTCCGACTGGTCGCCAGCAAGTTTGTCTGGCATGGCCTGCACAAACAGGTCAGAGAGTGGGCCAGGACTTGTCTGCACTGCCAGACGTCAAAAATCCAGCGACACACCAAGGTCCCACCACAGCAGTTCGCGCCTACCTGTAGGAGGTTCGACCACATACGTCGACCTCGTAGGCCCTCTGCCAGTTTCAAGAGGAGCCCGGTACCTCCTTACCATCGTGGACCGGTTCACGAGGTGGCCTGAGGCAACCCCCCTGACTGACATCACAACTGATTCCTGCGCCCGGGCGCTGCTCACAACTTGGGTCTCACGTTTTGGCGTTCCGGCCCACATCACTTCAGACAGAGGCACCCAATTCACTTCCAGTCTCTGGGCTGCATTAACGAACCTGCTAGGGATGCAGCTGCACACCACCACGGCCTACCATCCTCAATCAAACAGGTTGGTGGAACGTTTTCACCGTCATCTGAAATCAGCCTTGATGGCCCGCCTGAAGGGTCCTAACTGGGTTGACGAACTGCCTTGGGTCCTGCTCGGCATACGCACTGCCCCCAAAGAAGACCTCCGCACTTCGTCAGCTGAGCTTGTGTACGGGGCGCCCCTAGTTGTCCCCAGGGATTTCATACCTGCCCTTCGGGACCAAGGGGAACAACCCCCAGCAGTCCTACAAAGACTGTGCGAGAAGCTTGGCAACTTGGCCCCGATTCCCACCTCACGGCACGGTCAAGCCCCATCCTGCCAGCCCAAGAAACTACGGGACTGTAAGTTTGTTTTCGTTTGCAGGGGCACACCTTGGACGCCATTGCAACGACCATATGAGGGACCGTTCTGAGTCATACGGAATAACGGATCCACCTTTATTTTGGACATTGGAGGCAGGGAACAGGTTTTCACGGCGGACCGCCTCAAACCGGCCCATTTGGATCTGCAACAGCCTGTTGCGAGGTTGCAACGCCGCGACGCAGAGGCCGGCTCCCTCAGCGGCAGTTGGCACAGCCCACGTACCTTGGGGACTGTATCGCCAGTTCTGGGGGGGGTTGTGTGGCGACTCACCGTCTAGTCGGACGAACCGGCTCGGCAGTCGGGTCGCGCGGCGTCGGAGCAACGAGGCCCAAAATGGCGGCGGGCCTCATCTTTCCGAGTGACGGGGAGAACCCGCACGCGGGAAAGTCCTGATGACGTAGGACTTACGTCATTGCCGGTTGTTTTGGGCAGGAACGGTCTCCCTTAAAGGGCCCGCACAAGGCGGGAAAATAAACCAGTTCTTGTTTGGCAATACTCTGACTAGCGTCTTGTTTTATTCCGCGGTAGCAACCGCTACACAAGAAATAAAAAAGGGGCTACTTTAAAAAAAACGCATCAACCAATTCACATAAGCTTCTTTCTTTATATGGCACTCTTCATCAGATAATGAGAATGTGTTTTGGATTATGCATTCTAAGATCATTTAAATAATGGCATAGTTAATGAATAAAGCCACCGTGTTAAATATTTTATGAAAATAATTACTGAAGTCATTTTACAGAATAAATTGTTCAATTCATTTTTATTGCATATAATTTATAAAGAAGAACTTAATTACTATGTAACATAAAGCAGTCCACCCAAGTCATTCAATCAATTTATTGACTTAGAAGTCTCCATAATTAGATTGGTTATTGCTAATAATTTCCAAGGTTATATTTGGCAAAGCACTGAATTTCAGATATTAAAATATCAAAATATTTAACAAAATATTTAGTCTACTCAGCACAAAAACAATGTGGCTAAACAATTCTTTACAAAGTAAAAAATTGAAAGATAAAATATTTTATAATATTCTGTTGATGCATAGATAATCACTGTAAAATTCAATTAAATTACTTAATGTTTTAATTATAATTGCACTATTAGTATTCTTTGTAGTAATACAGCCAGACAGCTCAGAAATTCTTTAACATAAGGACTGCATCAATGCTGCAGAACTGAATTCTGCATAGCTGTCTGGCAGTATCATAAGTGTTATTAATTCATTCATTGTGAATTAACGTCCTCTCTGAAAGTCACAGGAATGACAGAATGAGGCCAATGGAAAATCCAAGTTGGGCCAAACGCAGCTTTGTATCACCAAAGGTTTTCCTTTCTGAATTTTTCAAGCACCTTTCTGACAGGAAAATTGTCCAAAACTAGTGCATTATCAATCTAGGGATAGAGATTTAATACTTTTTGCATGGTGCTCAGATAGATTATCCATTTATAGGATATAACTATTTTCTAACTGGCAAATGTTCCTTGCCAAAATCTGAACATTACTTCAGCAAGCACTTGATTTGATCTACAGAGATGAAATTTGTAGGTTCATGGAAGACATTAATAAATGTTCATAACCTGAGAAGTAATGCAAACATATGTACATTTTTTCCAGGTTTTGTTCATTTGCTCTCTGCTACTATACAATTATGCAGGCTATGAATGTATATCCTCCACAGTGATGCTCTGTAACTCACCACATGAGAAACCAAAAGCTGAAATCTATGCTGTCTCATCTAGGCACTTACTCTCTTCCGAAATGATCAATTTTGCTGAGCTGTAAATTCCCATATGCTCTTCAGAACCTCACATAAATAACCAGTTTCCCTTTGTGAAATGGAGAGCAAACACCAGCCATTTACTTGACTGTAGAGAACAGGGAAGCTTAATCCCATCAGTTCCTGCCATCCTCAACACTTGTTTTCTACTAAGGTAAGCAACTTGGCAAGACAAGTTAATGATGCCAAAACAGAAGTATAACCAACTGGTGGGTTTGAACAGCAACACTTGGTAGTGACAACTGGAGTCAACAATTTTGATCATGAGCTAACAAGGAAATGTCACCGCAGAGAAAACAAGCTAGTATTTTGATGATACTTATTTTGGTTGTTCAGTAAAGACTTTCAACCTCAGCAGAGATTACAAGACTGAAATTTCTTGGCACTTCATGGTAGAACCCATTCTTTGCCTTGGGACAGCGCTGGTGGGGAGTGGGGTTGGGGACAGTGAGAGAAGAAAGGATGGGAATCATTACAGCTGTGTTGCTGCGAGCAGAAGGCTGAGGCAAAAATACAGGAGCAAAACAAAAAGGAACACCAGCAGTAGGACCAGTAAGAAGACCATGACTGTAGCTGTTGCAAGTGCTATTGACAAAGAAGATTTACCAATCTAGTACCAATTTCCAGAAGATCACCAGTGGAGATGGGAGACTTAGCTCCTCTTAGTTGACCATCACCAAGGTTAGAAAGGTCCAGCAGAAGTTGTTGCTTCCTTCTCAGTTTTTGGTTACTTTGAGGGGCAGGTAAGTCTCTGCCATGTTTACAACCCAACTTTTTCTATGTTTGGTTAGGGTCCAGAATGGTTGATAGTTTTATCCTTCTAGGATGTGGCAACTAGCCGGTGCCCAGGAAGCCCCACCAAAATGTATTTCCCATGTATGATGGCAGGCAAGTTACTGTTGTCCAGATTTTATTTGCTATTTCAACAAATAGAGAAATTAAAATATGCAGAAATACCACACTTTACATTATGAGACAAGAAACAGCAATGACAAAAATAAACAAACATATAAATAAACACACATATTTTGAGTTCCTCTCTCTCTGCTATTTTAATTAAGAGAAACTTGCCATTACTGCACCAATGTGGCAATCTGGATATCTGTGCTTGAATCCCTAGAGCAAAGACAACCCACATTTCTGATTCATTTTTGAGACAGCTAGCAGTTAAGTCATTTTTGTACCAACAAACCGAAAATCAATGTGTTGATGGTTGTCTCTTTATCTTGAAGAAAAAGAAACAGCTCATGTTAAGGAGATCCTTCTCATGGATTGAAGTCGTAGATCTGCATCTTTCCAGTTCTTACCAAACCAAAAGATGTTCCCCAAAGTATTGCTACCATCTGCAGTGTTGTTCTTTGGAATTTTGGAAAGATTTTCCCAAAAGGTACCAAAATGTTATCGTTTTATACGTTCTAAAGCAAGAGCAGTAAAGTAAGCATGATCAGAACTTCAGCAAGTGCTTAAAATTTCTAAAACTCAAGATATAAATTTGTGCAAGAACATAAGAGATAGGAGCAGAAGTTGGTCACACTGTTCCCTGAACCTGCTCCACCATTCAATAAAACTCAGTGCAATAATTGGCCTTGACACCAATTTCCCACCTGCTTCCTGTAACACCCAAATCCCTTATAGTGCAAGTATCTATGGAGCAGATATTGTGATGCTCTGGAATTGCTCCAGCATTACCTCTGGCACAGTCTTCCACCAGATCCCCGCTCCCAGCACCCTATTGTCACCCAGAGCAATGTAGAGAATGTCTCAGCACAGGCAGCCTGGTGCAACTAAATGACAGTTTTAGCAGCCAGTGGAGTCCTATCCACAGGCTCATCAACTATCTAAGCCTTCATGTTAGAACTTGTGAACATCTTTGAAATGCAGTCAGTAACAACTCAAAACATTTAAAACATTTAAATGTACACCAAAACACCTTCACACATCAAAAATCATTTAAAAACTTCCTTAAATAAACAGCAAAAATCTAACCAGCTTTCCAACAGCCGATTTCTCTGATTCATTTGAATGGGGCCAACACATTACACGAAGCTTAACCCAGTGCAGGCTGAGCAAGCAGATTTCCCAGCCTTGGAGCTGCAAAGCCTACAGAAGATTGGCTTGTCCTGTTGGACTCCATGAGAGTTCATTGGCACATCTGACATCCCAGGCAGCAGATGCTGCCACCACATTAGGCCCACAGGTGTACCCAGATAAGCCCTTGCATAACCACTGACATTACACAGGAGTGGTATATTGGCCCCTATCTAACTTTATCTTCAATGCACAATGATTCTGCATTTACATCTCTAGGGTGGAGAATTCCAAAGATTCAAAGCCCTCAGAAAAGAAATTCTTCCTCAATCTTCAACATCATTCTTTTAACTTGAGACCAGACCCACTTGTTCCAGATTTGCCCACCCAGAGGAAACATTCATAAAGCATCTATATTGTCAATCCATCAATCCATCTCAGAATCTTACATGGTTCCGTAAGTTTCATCTCTCATTCTTCTAAACTCCATAGAATTATTAAACTACAGACATTAGCTAACATCATATTATAACAGCTTAGACTTTGTTATGCTTGCTGTGATACTACAACAATTCGGACTATATTATTCTGGTCTAGTGGCCAGTAATACATGTGGGGAAAAAACACAAAATAAAAGAACCAGGAGGAGGAAGAAGATGGGGCAATAACAATAAGGTTGAGGAACAGCAACAAAAGGACAAAAAAATTAAACTTACGTCATACAGAAGACATAAACCTATTTTAAAAGCAAAAGAAAACTGCTGATAGTAGAAATCCGAAACAGAAATAAAATGTATTGAAAATACTCAGTAGATCAGGCAGCATCTGTGGAGATAGAAACAGACTTAATGTTTCAAGATGATGACTAAATTTTCAGAGAAGGGGAAGGGGAAGGAGAGAACACGGGAAATGCCAGTGATACGAATGAGACCAAGAGAAACTAAATGACACAAACGATGTTGGTGCAGGTGATGAGAGGGCAGTGAATTTTGTTGATTGTGATTGATCTATCTTGAGGAAACGTAAATAAGAGATGGATTAGGACAGAGAAGAGCAAAATGATGCTGCAACGGTGACATGTAAAAGATTGCAGTTGGTGGAAATGTGAAATGAAATAGAATAGTAGAAATACCCAGCAGATCAGGCAGCATCTGTGGAGAGAGTAAACTTAAGTGGAATTGTACATTACGCAATCGCCAGCAAAACCACTTAATGACTTTTCGTCAGAACTAGCCTGGTCAGAAGATGAGATGCTGTTTCTCAAGCTTACATCAGGGTCTGTTGCAACGTCGCTAGAGGCCAAAGACAAAAATCAGAGCAGGAGAATTAAAGTGACAATTCCGTCAACTTGGTGGACACACCAGCTGACCAAAGCTAAAGAAAACAGAGACTTATCTTATGTTCACCTAGATTTCATTTCTCAAGGTTCACTCAAACCAATTGTTATCCATGACAAAGGTTTCAAGAAACTTCTGATTCAGTAATTCCCAAAATTTGAGTAGCCTTCCTTCCAAAAAAAAGTACCCCTTGTTACCCCTAGTGCCAAGAGCATTGGTCAGAGTCTATCAGCAAAAAGTCTCTCCTGTCTTCTAAATTCACTTCTCTTCAAGATAATTACATAGACACAAGTACTGAAACCACATACCCTCGCTTCAGTGTGATATTAAGCCAAAGGCCACTCTGCTCTCTCAGGTTGGCATAAGAGATCCTCTGGTACTTCTTTGAAGAGTAATTGAATGATCAGTGTTCTTACCAATAAATATCCTTTATTCAAAGTTACTAAATTAGTTTACAACACTGCAGTCCGTGGGAGATTGCATAAACTGGCAGCCACATTTACTACATTCCGGTAGTGACTAGACTTCAAAAAATTTTATTTGTTACACAGAGATTTGGGACATTCTGAAAGAGAATGGAAGATGCATTTCTCCTTATTTTCTTCTGCATTTCTCTATTTGGCATTCTTTACCTGCTTAACTTTTACTTTGAGCTGGCAAGCAGGCATATTTTGCCTTTTCTATTCCCTTGATGTAATACTGGAATAGCCTTGGGGTGACACAGCAAGAGCATAGAAAAGAACTAATAGACCTGTTAACAGCCAGGACCAGACCTCTAAAGGAGCTTGTGAACAAGAACTTAAAAGATGAGCAGCAGGTACATCATGTCAGAAGTGGGAATATTTGCTGGCGGTTACATATTGGTCACTTAATACCCCTCAGAAAATGAAGCACTCCACATCTACATGCTGTAAGATCCAGACAACATTCAAGCATCTGCCAAATAATATCTGCATCAAAAATGTCAGGCACTAACTCCCTCTAACAAGAAAGAGCCTAACCACCTACACTTCATAGTCAATGGAATTACCACAGTCAAAATCCTGGGAGCCATCACTGACTAGAATCTCAACTGAACCACCCAAATACACCTGTGCTTACAAGAGCAGGTTGGAAATTGGATAACCATCAGCAAATGAATCACTTCCTACCACTCAAGTCTTTTCACCATCTAAAATACAAGTCATGATTATGATGAAATACCCATCAGATGAGTGCAGCTCCAACAGCTTTCAAGAACCTCAACACTATCTAGGACAAAGCAACCTGCATGATTGGCATGCCAACAATTACCATGGGCATTAAGTCCCTCCACAGACTGCCCACCGTATGTGTCCTCTATAAATGGCACTGCAGTTACTCACCCAAGTTACTCCAACACCCCTCAAATCAACAATCTCAACCACCAAGAAAGACAAAGGCAGCTGAAGCTAGAAGTATCACTACCTTTAGGTTCTTCTACAAGCCGCACATCATTCCTACTTGGAAACTCATCACCATCCCTTCAGTGTCACTGGGTCTTAATCTTGGAACTGATGCCAACACCACTGTATGATGACCTTCACTAGAAGCACTGCATCAGTTAAAGGTGATGGCTTATCACCACTTTCTCACAGTCAATTAGGGATGGGCAAAACTGCAGTGCTTGCCAATGATGCCATCCTGATAAATGAATAATAATTTAAAAATTATATAAAGTCATTGAAGGAGCCAAGATATTAAAATAATCAGTGAACAGAAATACAAACATCAGGCTGGCTGGCTGAAGATCTAAAAAATAAAAGTAAACATTAAATTTTAAAAATGCATAAAGGTAGGTGTGTGTGTGTGTGTGTACACATGTACAAAAGGGCTTATTTATAAGGGCTTTATAAGAGCTTCTAAAAGTGCAGATGAGGGCAAGTACAAAAGATCATGCCCCAAACAATATACGGTTTTCTCAGTAAACGCAAAGTGAAGAACAGACTTGCTATTTCCTTAAGAGACAAGATTTATTTAAACAAGATTAATCTTTAATTGCCGGAATTCTCAGGACAACCTTGAAGGGTTGCCAACCAGAGGGAATGTAGGGATGGATAATAATGTCTTCATTCATTTTTGGCAGGAACAGAGCCAAGCAGACCATGCCAAACTTAAATCTTTATGGACTGTATAGGAATTAATTAGAAATCTACAAAAATGTTCATTCAACTGAATTTATCAATGTACTATGTTAATAATCTTGTTCCATGTAAAGCATACTCCTTTTGATTTCATTCGCTTTTTAAAATACTTCCCCTGAATTTTTATTTCCTCATGTACACACCCACTCGCCATTCAGCATTTCTCTTCCGAGTGCAAAGTCAAGAGCTCATAACATACAAATGTCAACTTTATAATGAAAGATTATTGTTCTGTGTGTCATTACTGAGATGAGTGTTCTCTCCAATCAATGCTGGGTTCTAGAGTTGTTGTTTATGAAGCGGTTCAAGATGAAGGCATCAGGTTCATCCATACACGAGGTATGTTGTGTCAGTAGTGGCCAAGGCTCAATCACTCAGAGCACAGCTCTCAATGGTCTTAATAGGAAAAACAGGGGGGAAAAAAAACTTGATGAATGTCATATGTGCTGGACTCAGTGTTCATTAAAATGTCTGTGGCAACAAATAAGCAGAGCTAACAGACAAATTATTTCACATCTGTTCAAGCAGTTGCAACTAGACTACCCTCTCTGACATTGTATAAAGGAATGAATTAGCTAAGCAATATGCCTTGCAGAGGACATGACCTACACATGAAGGAGATTAATTCAAAACTAATCAGTGGAAATAATATTAAATTGAATGAGCAATCAACCTATAGAACAAGATCCCCAGAGTTTAATGGAAGCAATTAGTATTGATTTATTCAAATGTAAATTCAATAGATTTCTTTCACAAGATAACATTTTCAGCAACAATGGCCTAGATATCCCCAAGGAGCCTGCAGCCCACTTTACCATTCCCCAAAGTCACTTTCCCTGAATCCGTTCAAATAATCTTGCTGGGCCAGGTGGTTCTGAGGCTGAGCAGTGAGGCCAGGGATTTGAATGATGTTATCGGGTGGCTTAGGCAGGCTAGAAACAGACCCACCCACAGATGTTCCCAGGATATCTCTGTCAGCCAGCAAAGCCCCACACTAGCTTTGACATCTGGAAAAAGTTTGACATTCAGAAACATCTGGAAATTAAAAATATGAAACCATCAGGGCAATGAAATGATTACAATAAAAAACATTTCAAAACATCACTAAATTACAAACATTAAAGCAAACATGTTGTTTAAATTATGCAACTTACCTTACTCTTCCCTTTCTACTTCATAGTTGTATATTTGCTATTGCCATAAATGGGCTCACATGTCCAGCACCAGTTGGATTTGAGAACAGATTCTCCAATATTTCTACTGGGGAAATCTCTGTAAGTTCCTGCCCAGCTGTTTGACTCTGTGCAGATTTCAGTGGCAGAGTATTTCCAGAACAATCAGCTTGCCTGATTGAGACTTCTATATTTATACAGGAGTCTCAAAACTTGTCATCATTTATGTTGTGAAATGCCAGCAAAATCCAGGGCTAAATAATTTGAAATGTCTGTTGTATGCTCGAGAAGGCAAGGTAACTTTGGATCATTGGTTTCCAAAAAGATTCCCAACTTTGGGGTTTTCCTCATTCCATAACTGGAACTACTGTGAAATAAGCAACAGAAATTAATCTCTATGATTGGTTATAGAACAGTACAGCACAAGAATAGGCTGTTTGGCCCATCACGTGAGTACTGACCACGACGCCAATCTACCTAATCCCATCTGCCTGCATATGGTCTGTAATCCTCTATTCCCAGCCTCTTAAACTTCTACCACCTCCCCTGGGACTGCCTTTCAGACACCTAACACTCTCTGTTTAAAAACAACGTGCCTCAAAAGTTTTCTTTAAAATTTTTCTCTCTCACCTTAAACCCATGCTCTCTAGTATTTGACATTTCCACCCTGGGAAAAAAGGACTCTATCTACACTGTCTATGTTTCTTATAACCTTATATACTTTCATTCATATATTGTCATGATTATTGTTCAACATGTGATTACCACAATGGTAGAAGTAATCTCAATGAACCTTGGTCTTGATATGTTTAAGAATTTCCAGTCTCTTTTTCTCAGAGATATTAAAATAGGTCAGCTTGAAAACTCTGGAACATTAGATGCATGGGATTAATTCAACTTTCAGAACTCAGTTCAGAACAATAAGATTCACAATGTGCGATTCCGGTAATATCACTAAGAGGATGAAGAAGGAGCAGTCAGTTGTGGCTTGCAAAATTAAGTACTTCCAACAGTTTGAGAATTGGTTGCAGAAATTAGTTTGAGATGACAAATTTTCCTTTTTGTGAATTCTGGCTTTTGTAATTCTGACTTCTGAAGGTCTCTGATATAAAACAGAAAATACTGGAAACACTCAAACAGTAAGGCAGCACTTGTGGAGAGAGAAACAAACTTGCTTAAGGTTTGTGTTTGATCAAAAGAGGCAAGACTACTTTATGCTTTCTTAAAGTTGCAAATTTAAGAGGCACAAAGTTACCTCGAAAAGAACCCCACAAGATGGCACTCTATGGCTGATTATAGACTTGTCAGTGTTGGTGGGGCCAGTTTGAATTGCTATCAATTTCTGCTAGTGAAGTTGACCTTGTGCAGCTGTGGAGTTCAATGTAATCACATGCATTCATACCTGAAGATGTTGAGGTGCAGGACATTTGCTTCAGGCATGGTTGGACTACATGTTGGGAGCACCAGCTGTTCAATGCTCCTTGTATTTAATGGCATACCTCACAAACCATCAAGCCATGCAAAATTTAAGTTAAAGAAAAGGGTGAGAGAAAGTGGAATTTTTCTCAAGGGCTCCTCTATAAAATAGAACAAAAAGAACAGTCCTTTTCAAGAAAAACTGTGACTTTTGCATACAGTATGTACCATTCTCCCTTGACTGGATTCTACCTCTTCCTCAAAGACCTCCACTGTAGTTTCTCAATCCTTGTAACCTGCTTTTATCTTCTTTTGTGCCATCCTTTACTATTTTCCAGGTTGGATCCACTTGTGGCTAGTAACAGCTGCTGAGCCACTATGGACTTCCCCTTCCAGAGGTGAGAGTCAGCTTTATGTAGGGAGGGTTCGTTTTGACTGGTGCTATCCACTCGCTAAATAAAGCTGACTGGATCCTGAAATAACAATGACTAAACAGAATAAGACTTAATGTACTGCCTACACTCAATTGCAACCAATAGGATTTAATCTTGCATAATATTTATGTCCACATTTCACTCCTATTCAATTTAGCACCAACTGACTAAACTTCTGAGAAATAATGTTTTCATTGAAACTGGATTATTAAACATTTAGTGTTTGGGCTGTCCTCTTAAATTAAAAGATATAGCTAAATTGAAAATAATCTCAGAATACATTTTTATTTATAATATCTGGTATTTAGCCCCATGGAACTTCATTGGTAGCACCATCAACAATGACTGACCTTTACAAAAGTTTAAGAAAATTCTCACAGACGTATTTAAATTGTCTTCCCAGCTCAAGTATTTATAACTTGAAGTAATCATGTCCTCCTCTCAACCTTTGTGCCCATCTTTTTCCCAGGGATGAAAAATAAACCAGGAATAAACATTAATTTCTAACAGTGACATTGCTGCAGTTTTTCAATTTATTTTCAGGATCTGGACATCACTGGCAAGGATGGCATTTATTGCCTTTCCCTAACTACCCTTGAGAAGATAATGATGAACCACTTTCTAAAACCACTGCAGATCTTCAGGTGAGAATAGGGTGGGTAGTGTGTGCTGGAGTTTACATGCAATGAAGATTAAGGAATGGCAATACATTTCCAAGGAAGGGAACTGCTGGACTGAATGACTGTTTAGGATGGTGGATGGGGTGCCAATTAAATGGTTGTTTTGACCTAGATGATATTGAGCTTCCGAAGGTTGTTGGTACTTTATTCATCCAGGAAAGTGGAGAGCATTTCATCATGCTCCTGATCTGTACCTTGAAGATGATGGAAAGTTCTTGAGTCGTCGGGAAATGAGTCATCTGCCACAGGATGCCCATCCTCTGACTGTGTAGCTACAATATTTATGGAGAAACAAAGTACTGCAGATGCTGGAATCTAGCTGGACCAGTCAAATTTCAGGTCAATGGTGACCCCCAGAATACTGATTATGGGGAACTCAAGTGATGGCGATTTCACAGAGCTTCAAGGGTGAGTGGTTAGGCTGTCTCTGATTTGACATTGCATGATACTTCTATGGGATGAATACTACTTGCCACTTATAAGCCCATAATTCAAATATTGTTCAGGTCCTTCTGTATGCTGGCATAAACTGCTTGGTAATTGAACATTGTGCAATCACCATGAGTATCCCCACTTCTGACTGTATGATGGAAGGAAGGTCATTGATGAATCTGAAGACATGCAAGGCTAGGATGCTGCCTTGAGGAACTTCCACGATGTCCTGGGGCTGGTATAACTAACCCCAACAACCACAATCACCCTTTATGGGAGGTATGACTCTCCAGACATTTAAGTGTTTTCCCTTTGACTCCATTGGCTTCAGTTTCACCAGAACAGCTAAATGCCACACTCATCTAATGCTGTTTTGGTGTCAAGGACCATATGTTCTCCCAATGATAGAGTGGGTTTTCCCTGGGTGCTCTGGTTTCTCCCACATCCCACAGACATGTCAGATGGTAAGTTAGTTGGCTACTGTAAATTGCCACTTGTGTATAGATGGGTAGTCAAATCTAGGGGGAGTTGGAAGGGAATAAAAAAAATGGGCTTCATATAGGATTAGCGTAAAGTGGGTGGCTGATGGTCAGTACAGACTCGATGGGCCAAAGGGCTTGTTTCCATGCTGCATCTCCCTATGACTCTAAGCTCACTCCTCCTCTGGAATTCAGCTCTTTAGTCCATGTTTGAACTAAGGCTTTTATTAGATCTGAGGCAGAGATGTCCTGGCAAAACCCAGTTGGGCATCAGTGTGTAGATTACTGGCAAATAAGTGCCACTTGATAACACCATCAACAACAACTTTTATCACATTACTGATGATTGAGAAAAGACTGACTGGGCAGACATTAGCTGAATAAGATTTGTCCTGCTTTTTTGTGAACTGAACATATCTGGGCAGTTTTCCATTTTGTCAGGTGGATACCAGTGTTGTAACTGTACTGAAGCAGCTTGGCTAGATGCACAGCTCATTTTGTTAGTACAGATCTTTGGTACCACAGCTAGGATGTTGTGGGTGGCACGTTCTGTTATGCTGAACATAATGCCATGAAAGAAACCTTCTGTTCCTTGACCTCTACATTTAATCTAGTAGGTTAAGTGTGGAGAAACCCTCTCAGGAAGAGTACGGATAACTTCAGTACGGTAAATGCACATTAAACGTGATACTAACAGGAGTCTAATGACTTTTAACCCAAGCACGTGGTGGCTGCTTTACTTAAAATGCATAGGTAGTAGGATGATAACTCATTTCAAAATCAGGATGGATTTTAGATTTGTGTTTTTGAATTACTGGGCCAATTCTCTGGATACCTCGTGCTTTTCATGAACTAACTAGGAATTGTCATTGTCGCTCTAACAAAATTTTATTTAATGCTTTCATTACTTTGTACCAATAAATATTACTCTCATAGACATCCAACTCACAGGATAGGTTTCTACTTCTTTTCACTTAAATAAATTTAAATATTCTCAAGCTATTCTGTATGCTTGAACCACCAAATTTCACTTCAAATTTCAATCCTTTGTTCGTTCTTAATGCTTTTTAAAGTTTTCATGGAGTTTATTAACAATTTATACTTCACAGATTGTTTTTGTTCTCACAACCTCAAAGAGCATACATTGATCTTCTATTGGGAAAAAGTGATTATATAAATAGTATAAAATAATGTTACAGTTTATTATTTTTCTTGCCTTGCTTCCATCAGGAGACTTGTTGGATTTTTATGGGTGATGTCTGAAATGGCCATCCCAAGCTCCAGGTTGTATGCTATTTTAACTCCCCTTCCCATTCCCACACTAAACTGCCTTCTCCATTGCCAGGCAAACTAGAAGATCATCTCATATTCTGCCTGGGTGGTTTACAAACCAACGGTATGAACATTGAATTTTCCACTTCCTGTGTTCCCCCCCTCTCTCCTTCTGATCCACCACCAATCCTCCCATTTCATCCCCCTCCTTGCTCCATCCACTCACTACTCACACACTTCACCCACCTTATCCCCTCCCCCATTGGCCCTTCATCTCTCTCTTAATGGATCCCATTATCACCTTACTTGCTTATCAGATTCCAGCACTTCTAGCCTTTGAATCAACTTCTAGCCTCTGTCTCCACCTTCAGCCACCCTCTCCCCACCTGGTTCCATCTGCTTTTATTTCCCTTGTCTGCTTCCGCCTATCACCCAACTCCACCCCTCCCCTTGTCCCACCCAGCTCTTTCTGCCCAACATCCTTCACCCCTCCTCTATCCACCTATCACATTCTGGCCCCCGTCACACCCCTCCCCCTCTCCTCTTTATACCAGCCAGCTTCCCTCTCCACACTCAGGTCTTGCTCCAGGCTCCCCACCCAAAGCATTGACTACAGTTTAGGGTTCTTCTGCCACTGGAGAGGGAGGGGCGGAGTCAGGCAAGAAAGCCCCTTAAATATTGTAAATATGGGATTGGGTAGCCCTCAGGGAGCCACACATGTGGCATCTGTGCTGTTTTTAACACTAATGAATGATCTGTACAAGAATGTAAAGGCTTGCACTGTTTTATGATTGTATATAGTTTGTCTTTTATTATGAATAAAGTTTATTTTGGAATAAAAAAAAATTCCTTTCCCCCAACAGATGGTGCTCAACCAGCTGAGTTCCTCCAGCAGTTTGTTGTTAGCTCAAAGTCCCTTGGTGCCTTTCGTATCCTTTCCCAGTATGTTCCATAATTTACCAACTGAATTTTCATCTTAAAATTTGGAAAATCTAATTTACTTGGTTCTTAACATTTTCCGAGAAACTTTCTTCAAATTGGAAATGTCGTATAGATTCTATTGCATATTCAGGGAGTGGTGACCTTCTATTCATAACTTGCTTGGGGTTAAGTAAATGTCATGTATCACTCCATCACTCCCTAAAACCTCAAGATTCCCAAAATCATGGGAAATTCATATAGTCCACTGTTGGTTGCTGTCTAATGAAGAAGGGGAAATATTCCTTTGTTCGAGTGTAGAGACTCCATCAATTCACAGACGCAGCAGTTGTCACAGTCCTTCTCCCTGTTCAGCCTTATCTGCCAAGGACACTTCACATTTAGGCCCTGTTCTCCTTTTCCTAGTCATACTTAAGCACCAGTAGGTCCATCACAAGGGCCTGAACTTTATATTTGGAAACAAACACAAGGCAGCTTCACACTGATAATGATCAGAGGCCTCTACAATCATTGTAACACTGCACTGCAGCCCAACTGAGACCAACAAGTGCTCCTACAAGTTAGTCCCCAACAAACTAGAGGCTAGTTAATGGTTCCTCTTCAAAAGAAACAGGCATGGGGCTTATTCCTGATGAATAGATGTGATATGCTGGGCATGGCTCCCCTTTGTGTTGGGTACATATATAAAACTCAAGGTAGTTAAGAAAGCAACAAAGGACAGTTGAACAAGGATTAACATCACTGCTACATATTCTGCACACTATATATAGCCCAAACACAACTGTACGCAAATTATGCTATATAAAATACCTGCATTATGTAATTGATTTTCTACCACCATATTTCATAACAATAGCTGCTTTGTATATTTTCAGTGTATTCTTTTACTTTTTAATCATTCAAGCTATCTAATAATATTAACACACGAATTTTAAATGGTACATTGTTCTGCACAAATGGGGCCAATAACCTTTTACATGTAATTGAAAATGATTGTACAGCCAGTCCCCAGTTTACATAAAGGTTCGGTTCCTGAGATATGTCCATAAGCCGATTTCTCAGTAAGTCAGAATTTATATACCTACTCATATCGTATACTATATACACTTGCTATAGTTCTTTCATTTCATTGATTAGTCACCCTAGCACTACCCATAATTAAACTAATGGAATATATACAGTATCCAGTCATTAATGATTACCACAAAACATTTTATTATTACTATCTGGAAAAATACTTTAAAAATGAATGGGAAAATTTGCATAAAGACCTATTTTCACAAGTCAGGCCATCCATAAGGTGGGGAGCCCTTGTATTATATTTGGACTTGAAGTGTCCTTGTTATTGGTCACAGAACTAGTCAGTATAATTTAATGGAGACACGAGAGACTGTTGACATTTTGGGACAAAACCCTGCATCGGTCCTGGCGCAGGGTTTCGACATTAAACATTGACAATTCCTTTCCTCCCACAGATACTGCTCAATCCACTGAGTTCCTCCAGCAGATTGTTTGTTGTTTCAGTATAACTTAAGTTTTGTTAAGTTAAAGGATAATGAAAAAATAGATTTTAAAATATAGCTTCTTTCAAAAGAAACTGAACATCTCCCACTTTCCATAAACATTGAGGACTTTATGCTGGCGTTAACAAAAATTAAAGTACTGAATTGGTTGCACCACAACAAATAAATCAAGATTAAGATTACAATAGAGAAGCATGAGAAAAAGAAAATTCAGAAATAAAGTAATCATAAAATTATGCATTTAGATTTCAACTCATTGAAATAAGATTAGATCAATGGTACTCCTCAGCATCCAATGCAATTTTATACAATCAGTGGCTTTATATTCCTGGAGTTAGGAAGAATGAGAAGTGATCACACCGAAATTTAAGATTCTGAGGTGTATTGACAGGGTAGGTGCTGGGAGAATGTTTGCCCTCAAGAAAGCATCTGGAATTGAGTTGCAGGGTTTCAGAATAAGGGATCAACCAATTAAATTCACAAGATTGTGAATGTGTGTAATTCTCTACCTCAGAAGGTTGTGGAGGCTGAGCCATTGAATATATTCAAGGCAAAGATAGGTAGGTTATAGTGGAGATAAAGGATTATCAGGATTGGGTAGGAATATGCAGCTAAAGCCAAGATCACATCAGCCATGACCTTAATGAATGGCAGAGCCAGCTCAAGGAGCTGTGTGGCCTAATCCTGCTCCTTATGTTCAATCACAGATTTGCAAAAGGATTATGTAGATTAGCAAGAGAAAAAAGAATTGCAGGGCAACTGGAAACATGACAAGAAAAGGTCCAAATAGATTGCTTTTTCAAAAATCTGTCATGACTAAAATTGGGTTGAATGCCTTTAGCTGGTGCTGTAACAATTCTATGCTTCAATATTTATCAGCTATGATCTAATTGACTGATGGAGCAATATCCCAGAGCTGCATAGCCTACTCATGTTCTTACAAAAATTCCATATCTGTCAGGGTCAAACTGTAGGTAAGATTTCAAAAATATATAGTAGTATCCATTTAATGTAATAATTTCAAATTATGAAAGAGCTGTTGGTACAAGTTTTACCTTTCCTTGTTGAGATATAAATCTTATCACTAACTCAAGCTTCAAATGTCAGCATTCATAAAACATATTAATTGCAATACTGAATTTGAATACTAAACATCTTTTGACAGGCAGCTTTCATTTGATCAATATTTGACTGAACACAATATGTCAAAAATCTGCCAAGAAGAAAGATAACCCTCATGAGGTCATTATCAAATGATGGAATGTGAACCAATCATATCCTTCAAGGAGCTTCAGATAACACAAAGTTCTCTGCTATGTTCCAGACCACTCAGTAATTGTTCAAAATTGAATAGCACTGTATTTTTTTAAAAAACAGTGAAATAATGTGAAAAATCGATGACCAAAGCCTATAAACACAGGGCACCAAAGCTGGAGTAAAAATGCTGCAGTAATTCAGAAAGTAATAAATCCCAAGATTCTTAAGTAGCATCATCCCCAAGCTTTTAAAGATGAAAAGAAACCAAAAAGACACAAGAGGAAGAAATGTGCCTGTGCAATGAATGTTAATTGCAATGGAATAAAGCTGTGGCAGAACCAGAAAGTTTGAAATATTGTATTGTTTCAATGCCATCAGGAAGCAGAGAGCACCAAAAAGTAATCAAGTGCACTTCATCTGTTGTAGGGGGAAAAAAATCAGCCAGCTCTTGTGGGGAACCAACTGACCGGCAGGATCAGGCCTCGAGGAGGGAAGCTGATCCAGGGGAGGAAAGGGAAGGGGGACAGTATTTTTGTAAAGCTATAACTCATCGAGTCAGTAAAGTGCAAATGACGCCAGTTCACCTCCAGGGAGAGGACAGAAAATGGACCATAAACTTTCTATCCATTTTTACTAAAAACTGAGGCCAGGATCAACCTTTTATTAAATCATTATTAAATCACAGGAGAACAACATTCAGCCTATCGAACCTATGCCAGCTTCTCATATACAATTCTTTCAGTCCCATTCCATGTTCTTCTCCTTTAGCTCTGTAAATTATTCTCTCTGAAGTGCCTTTGCAGTTCCCTTTTGAGGGCATGGTTTAACACCATTTCCTCCACCCTGACAGCAAGTGAATTCTAGATCCTAACTACACTCTACATAAAAATTTTTCCTCACATCTTTTTCCCTTTGCCCAAAATTTCTGTGTTGGGGACAGCTTCTAATTACCTAAATAAAGCAATTACAATCTTGTACAATTCTATCAGATGCCCTCTTAACATTCTTTGCTCCAAAGAAAACAACACTACTTTCCATTCTGATCTGGTGACTAAAATTCCACAACCTTGGATCCATTCCAGTAAATCTCTTCTGAACTCTCTTTGGGACCTTCACATCCTTCCAACATGACAGTGACCAGAATTATTATAATTGCAGCCTAGCCAGTTTTTGCAAAACTTCAATACAACTTCCCTGCTTTTGCACTTCTATTTGAGTTTTACCATATTTATTACTTTCTGAATTACTACTGCACTTATTAACTCTTTAGCTTTAGTGGTGTTCTGCACTATAATTTTTACTCTTCATTTTCACATTAAATCACATTATAAAAAAGTGTTCACTGTCCTTTGTTATTTTTTATAGTTTTGAAAAATTGTTGAGTAGGCTGGAATAATAGCTGAGTATACTGACTGTGGATCCTTGAAGGATGCCTCCCACATAAAGAAGCCAAATCTGCTGTACTCTGGCCCCTCATCAACTGTATTTGAAAATCTCCTTCCAATTTCCATTCCTCCTCCTTACAAGACTGACACCATAGCAGTGCGATGAGGATTGTGAAAAAACTCTGCAATGTGTAGGTGTATATATTATCAGAGGAAGAACTGAATAACTTTCTCTACATTATGCAAATTGTGTTTCCATTAAGAATACTTCTATCTCTGCTGTGATATTCTGAAGAGGATACTGTAATTGAGTTTCTAAAATATAACATAAGTTTTATATTAAGCAAGTATTATGTAACTATTTATATACATGAGGCATTTGACTCGCTATTTCCAAACTGGTTACAAAAACATTTTAATGATATTTAGCCAATCTATTCTGAACTACTGAGACAGTTCTTCCAACTAAAGATTGGAAGATCTGTTCAGATCTGCAGGTTTTTACCCATATAACTGGGAAGAAGCTTGGGACTCTCAGAATTAAGTACCAGCCCCAGGACAGCCATTCTCTGCCTGCAGACTCCTCATGGCATTTATTAGTGCAGTGCACATCCTCTGATATCCCAACACTTGGGTTGGATAATCTGCCTGCTGTGCCTTTGCCAGGACGGCATCCAATGAAATAAATGGGAAGAAAATACTACCAAAACTAATTTGCTTTATACCACGTTGTGTGAGGGGTAATTATTCTCAAGATGCATCTATACTAAAGCCATCTATGTAAACTAATTTAATTTACAAAATATTCTAGAGAAATCTTCCTTACAATAACTACAAAATCCTTTCAATATTTGCTGTGTCACAAGCTTCTCTGTCAATGGAGCACAGCAAAACAGCTTCACAATTGTGCTGAACTTGGTGTAAATCAGATGTGAAGCCACAAATTGACCCAAAGTGATGCAGAAATATATTGTACTTTCTCCACAAAGCTGCAATTGTGCTGTTGCTGCAGGGCTAGTGCAAAGTGAACCAACTTGCCACCTACGGTAAAATGGTGAGTATAAGTGCTCACTTGAGACTTTCAACTGAAAGATTCAGTTGCAGCAAAATTATTTGGTTGCGCATCTCCATATGTTGTTGTGGATTTTTAGCTTATCAGCTTTTAAATAAATTTTAATGATTTTGCTTTAGTAGTTTTTCCAGAGTATTTGAATGCTTGTGAATATCAAGGACAGATATTCAATTTCAGTGACAGCTTTGACAGCTGTTATGCTTGCTTGCCATGCAAGAATTTTATTTTTAATTCACTTTTTCTATTCCTAAATATAAAAATATTTCGCTGCTCTCAACTTGCACAGTAGATATATTTGCCAGATTTTGTGGGTGTAACCAGGGCACATTGTTAACAATTGCCATCACTCCATTAACATGAACTTCTGGAATCTGCCCATGTAATTAACTGCATTAATCCAGTATTTACCATCAGAGGTACCATATTTCTCCTAGGGTGCACTGTTGGAGTCCTTGCAGATAAGATCACTAAACTGATGTTGAACTTCAAATTATAAAACACACAACTTTTAAAAATCACTGACTAACCTTTCTAGCTAGGAAAAACTAATTTCATATTTGTCAAATATTATATTTGTCTATTCTACAAAAAGAGTTCCAAAGACTTAAAATAAAATTATAATCCTTTTGTCTGTGATTTGTTAAAAAAAAATGAATGGTGAAACCTCCTTCCTAGGTTGTTGTTAGAATGCTTCGTTGTGATTGGCCGCTCAGCTGAATACAACAAATCCCTTTTTGCTGACATGTGTATGAAATTAATGTTGGGAAGGGTGAAATCCACACCACAGAAATTATTAGATCTTTACTGGCAGCTTTCTTCAAGGTTACTGAAGAGTGCCATTACCTTGCTGCTGGTCTGAAAATTGTTTATTGAAGCTGTTCCTGTTGTAGCAATTTTCAGGAAGACTTTCACACTGTCAAGCCTCCAATGATCAAGTGGTTTTATTTTTTTACTATTTTAATTATAGTTCCATCTTTTATTTTGTAAGTTTTACAGCTAGTTGTTCAGGTCATTTTGAGTTACTGAATAATGGTTAAAATATGTCGTAGCACAAAAAAATGTCTGTCAACTAAGGCTTGAGGTTTGGGTGTATGGGGGGGCGGGTGGGAGAAATCAACTGTAGACTCCAGACAGAGCCAAAATCTTTGCTGTAGAAACAGTACATTCGTTTTTTCATCAATGTATTAGATAAGTGCAATTAGACAAGATTTTGCCTTAAGCACATGGCTTTGTATTAATTATTATTCTCTTCCCCAACATACCTGATATTGTTCGTTCACTCTCTTTTCTCCCCCTGCTATTGACACTTCCCCCTCCCTGCCGTGTTCCTGGTATTGTTTGAACTTTCTCCCATTGCACCTTTTATTATTATTGCCAACTCTTTTCCTGTATTGGTTTCTGAGCTTTTTCTTTTTCTCTTCTGTTTGCTGAACATCCTTCAAAAGCAGAGATTAGCACCTTTTTAGTTTAAGTGGATAAATTTCAACTTCCAACAGTACATAAGGTGTTCAGTTATCTGCACAAAACATACCTGGCAATCAACAGGAAGCCATCAGTGGAAGGTCATTGGATTTTTGTAAGAAAACGTGATGAATCATTAAGCATTGAAAACTAATGCTTCACACATTTAAAGTGAGAGAGCATGAAATTGATCTCACCTCTTTCTTTCACAACTAATTTTACATGAACATCTAAAGGTAGTACAGGTTGTATTTTTCCTGTGATTCAATTTTACCCCGAATTCCACATTTATATTTGGCATTCCTTCAATAGAACAAAGAAATATTCTCCATCTGCTGTTTCCCTTTATTCGCGTTCAACTAGATAAAGGAATATAAACTAAATTATCTTAATTTAACAAGTTCATAATTGATGTTTTCCACATGATGGGATATCTATTGAATTTTTTTCATTACTGCGCTATTTACTTCTAATTGATCTACAAAAATATCCTCAGCTTAATCATCTTTACAGTAAACCTATCCATGCCCCCAATGTTCCCTTTAGTTAAAAGTTGAGGAACTTGTTTCAAGGTCAGTACACTACTAAAAGCAGAGTGTAATTGAAACCCAACAACATACAGCTAATTAGGTTTGACCATTTTACTTTTAAATATAATCATACCATTTTAAAGTATAGGTAGTATCAGTTGTCAAATATTAAAATGTCTTAGATGCAAGCCAGTACCATACAAGCCATGTTGATTGTTGTTAATACACCTTTAATCATTTTATCTGGACGACACCCCTGTATTCAACAACTTTCTTACGCCAAATCTGCCAACAGTTTGAAAACACTTCATTTTATCAATAACCGTTTGCAATCTCCTTTCTCTGATTAAAAATTTACTATACCTTCCAGTTTATCATCTGCAAACTTAAGATACTTCATGTTAGCCCAAATTCATTTCATATAGATGCAGATATTCAACCTAATGCTCCTTTGTTTGTGCTATACACAAACTGCTCTAATGGTCCCCCTCTATAACTTTCCCTGCAACAAATATCTATCCAATGTTTGTTTTAAAGTAAAATGAGGCCAAAACGTATTGGCAGTGGCCAACCAAACTCCCTACTGAACTAAGTAATGAGCATGGATTTCTCTCTTCAAGATTCAGTGATATTAATTTGCCAACTAGAAACAGCTCAGTCCAAAACCAAAGGCCTACAGATGTGAGGCTTTGCACGACAGATAGATGGGCTAAAATAAGCCCTGCCCAGGAAATATCAGAAGAAGCTACGACCACTGGCTAAGCCACTATCAGTGAAAATGAAGAGAGAGAAAACCAAACCTGTTAAGTTGCAGAGAGGAGAAGGGATGGAAAAAAACAGAGGGAAAGTCTGGTCATAATTACATCAATAACCAGCTGTTGGATACAGAAAATAATAAACATCTGGGGAGAGAGAATAACAATTTCAGGTTAACACTTATTAAGTTCAATATTAAATCCCAGTGGTTGCAATGTACCTAAACAGAAGATGAGGTGCTGTCCCTGAAACATAATAGGCATCATTGGAGCAATATCAAAGACAGAGGTGAGGATAGGAACGGGGCAAGGAATTAGACTGATAGGTGAGTGGGAGCTCAGGGACATCCTTGCAAATTGGAGCAAGATATCTCGCAAGTGGTCACCCAATTTCTTCTTCTATTTTATGAGTATTTTGAGCATTGTGAGCACTGAATGCTGCAAACACTAAGAAGTGCAAGTGAACTGCTGCTTCACCTAGAAGATCTTTTTGGGTCTCAGGACGACGATAAGTGAAGAGGTAAAAGGACAGTATTGCATCACCTGTGCTTGCATGGTAGCTGCTGTGAGGAGTGGGTGGTGGAGATAATGGTTCTTCGAAATATGTAATGTGCCTGTTGCTGGATTCCTGTTGGAGACAGCAGAAGTGACAGAAATTACCATCCATTGATCTTGAAGACTTGAAAAGCTGAGAATAAAGGGAACCTTACCCTTGTTTTGGTTGGGATGAGAGGGAGGGGGAGCAGGAGTAGGAGTGTGGGAAATAGAAAAGAAGCTGCTGAAAGTCCTGTCAACAGTAGTGGAGGGAAAACCATGGTTAAGGAAAAAGAAAAACATCTTTAAAGGCACTGGAATGGAAAGTCTCATCACTGGATACGATGGACACAGAGAAACTGGAAGAATGGAATGGTCCTTCCTGGAAACAGGGCAAGAGGAGGTGTGATCAAGATTGCAATGGGAGTTGGTGGGCTTATAATGATATTAAAAATTAACCTCTCCCTTTGGTGGAGATAGAGGTGGGAAAGGGAAGAAAGGCAAGAGTCAGATACGGACCATGTGAAAGTGAGAGCAGGGTGGAAACTGGCAGGAAATATAATGAAAATTTCAGGTTCTGTACTAGTGCAGGAAGCCTGACTAGGACTGAAGCAAGTTCTGTTCCACATATCGAACAAAGAGACAGGCATAGCTTGGGCCTATGCAAGTTCCCTTGTTTACACCTATAACTGAAGAAAGTGAATGGGGTCGAAGGAAAAATTATTCAACGTTAGAATGAATCCAACCAGGCAAAGTGAGTGGTGGTGGAAGAGGATTGATTGTATTTCTGGTCCAGGAAGAAACGAAGAGTCCTCAGACTTATCTTAGTGGTGTAGTCTTTTGGATTGGATGTCCATTGTGAAGATGAGCCAGTTGACACCAGCAAACTGGAAACGCCCAAAGAAGTCAAGGGCATTGACGGTGTTATGGGAAGGAACTGGACAAGTGGAGCAAGTATAAAGTCAATGGAGGAAGAATCAAGTTTAGTGGAGCAAAAGCAGGCTGAGATAAAGGGTCCACTAAGATTACTCTGCTTGAGGATCTTTAAGAGGAGGTCGAAGAATCTTCAGTTTGTTGCTCCAATAATTGGTAAAAATGATGAGTCTTTAAACTCCTGCTCCAGACCATGACTTCTGGTCATCATTACATTGCTTCAAAGCATGTTCATTACATGACTCTCCAGTCCTATAAGGTGATACAGATAGGCACATACAACAGCAGGTTTCGGTAAAACTTAACTTTTAAAATCCTGGTACAAGAAGTTAAGTGCTGATAAAGAATGAAAATTAGATTTCACTTGTTGAGATTTTCTTTGTCAAATGAACAAAGTACATATAATCCCTCACTGCCTCTCCTAAATCTCACCTTCCACCTTAATCAATTCCATTGGCTCTTATAACTCATTTAAAATTTTAGTCCGAGGGCAAATTATTTCAAGAAATACTTTTAGCTCAAATTGATGTCATCAAATTGATTTCTTTCTTCCAATTCCTAAATCCAAATCAATAATTGTAAGGCAGGCCAACATCAACTCCCAGGGAACACTTTTCAACATGCCTTTGCAAACCAAGAAACTTATTTTGATCATTACATCTGAATTCAGTGTTTCCGGTTTAATTTAGTATTGACATGATGTCCTGAACACTCAATAATGCAGATAGTAAATCAAAGGAACTTACCAAAAGAATGAAACCCCTGATTGCAACATCAGCAACATGATGAAATTTGACATGTTCGATGTTGCAACAGTACCCAGACACAAGGTTAAAACAGTCCATTAGTTTAATAAATTCAGTAAAAACTTTTTTTTAAATACAAGCAGGACAGAAAGAATTTGTGCATATGTAGTGCATGACAACAGTATGGGGCATACCTAATAATTTTAGATGCACTGAATGTATACATATTGGAGTCACAATTATTTGCTAGTCGACATGTCAACCAATGTGCTCAGCAAGGTCCCACAAAGTGCACTGTGATTAATGGCCAATTACTAATAAAAATGTTGAAGAGTATCAAAGATGAGACTGAATAATTTGCATTCATCTTCATCCAGAACAGCTAAGTGGACGATACATCTGTTTCCTCCCAGGATTCCCACCATCAAAGACACCAGACTTGTCAATTCAACTCTATATCTTAAAGTTGGACATATAACTTTAATTTCAGATCTTTTTAAATTTCAATGTACACATACTCCAGAGTATCAAACAGAGGGGTCTAGGTGTAACATCTTTTCTGAAGGCTGGTACCACTGACTTCCTGATCAACAGACCACAAATCAGTAAGAATAGGCAGTAACACCTCCGCCATGATATGCTCAACACAAGGCTGCCTCCTCAGCTCCCTACTCTACTCCCTATACACTCACCACTGTGTGGCCAGATTCTGCTCTAACTCCATCTACAAGTTTGCAGATGATACCACTGTAGTGGGTCATATCTTAAATAATGATGAGCTGAAGCACAGGAAGGAGATAGAGAACTTAGTAACATGGAATCAAGACACAACTTTTCCCTCAATGTCACCAAAACAAAAGAGCTGGTCATTGACTTCAGGTAGGGGAGTGGTGCACATGCTCCTGTCTACATCAACGGTGCTGAGGTTCAGAACCTCAAGTTCCTAGGAGTGAACATCGCCAATAACCTGTCCTGATCCAACCACATAGACACCAAGCTCACCAGCACTTCTACTTCCTCAGGAGGCCAAAGAAATTTGGCATGTCCCCATCAAACCTCACCAATTTTTATCAATACACCTTAAAAAGCATCCTATCTGGATGCATCATGGCTTGGTATGGCAACTGCTCTGCCCGTGACCACAAGAAACTGCAGAGAGTTGCGGACACAGCTTAGCACATCACGGAAACCAGCCTCCCCTCCATGGACTCTGTCTATACTTCTCATTGCCTGAGTAAAGCAGCCAGCATAATCAAAGACCCCACCCACCCCGAACATTTTCTCTTCTCTTCCCTCCCATCAGGCAGAAGATACAAAAGCCTGAAAACACATACCACCAGGCTCAAGGACAGCTTCCGCCCCACTACTATAAGATTATTGAATGGTTCCCTAGTACAATAAGATGGACTCCTGACCTTACAATCTACCTTGTTATGACCTTATTGTCCACCTGCACTGCACTTTCTCTGTAGCTGTTACACTTTAGTCTGCATTCTGTTATTGTTTTACCCTGTACTACTTCAATGCACTGTGTAATGAATTGATCTGTATGAATGGTATGCAAGACTAGCTTTTCACTGTACCTCGGTACATGTGATAATAATAAACCAAGACCACTGGTAATGCAGCACTCACCACTTTCAGCAAACATTCACATACTTAAGTTCTGGGCAGGAAATAAAATCAGATGTCTGACTCCAAGGACATTCTCACCCACCTCCTCTCCATCGCCAAGAACACCTTGCTTCATAACATCGACTGATCTTAACACCTGCCTCAACCCATTTCCAGCAAAACTCTCTTTCATTTTTGTCTTAATTTGTGCATCCTTCCATTAATGCATCCCTGCCACTGGCAATGGGAGGGGGAGGGGGAGAGGGAAGAAGGTAGATGTGCGTTGGGCCTTCCACCATCTCAACCTCTAGTTCTGGAGCTTTCTCCAGCCCTACAATCTCCGTCCATCACCTCCTCCCTGTAGAGTACTGTGGGTTCTTCTCTTACTTTATAGTTTGGGTTTACAAAAACTTACCAAATCACAATCGTTATTCATGGGAGTTAGTCTTCAAGTGAACAGTTAACACAGATAGCAATGAGGTAACAAATATACTGGTACCTCAGTTATTGCACAGGATTCATTCTCACAACATTGCATGAATGCAATTAGCATGAGCAGCTAATTATAGCGATAAAGATAGAGCACGATGAATTACTGACAGTACTGCTATGCTGGGAACTAGCTGGCCTTCTCCACTGCTCTGCTGGGATCCTGGAACGATCCCCCACCCTCGATGGTACAAACTCAATGGTGGTCATTGGCAGCTGAACTTGCTACCACACAGTAATCTCCGAGCTGGTTGTGGTTGTGCAGCCAAACAAAAAGAGGGGAAGGGAGCAGCTTCCATCACGTGTAACAGGATGTGATGGAAGCTGTCAGTCGCCAGCAGTCACTACCAGTTCCCAACACTGGCCCTCACACACTGTGCAAGCCAGGTTGCAGCCCCAAGCCCCACAGCTCAGTGCTGAGTGGCTGCACTGCTCGCTGCAGCCAGCCCATCACCAGATCTCCACACCCAGCAGGAGCAATTCATTGCTGTGGTAGACATCAATATCATTTGTAAAGGATGGGGTGTACATACCTGTGAGTATTTGGACTGCAGAGCCAAGAGCTCTAACAAGCCATCGTTCTGCAGGGTAGCAGGGTTCCACCAACTATGAACTTAAAGCAGCACTTCACTTAACAAATGACAGGGATACAACATATTACCTCCTCTTTAAGTGAGCAACACTGTAGGGATAAATTTACTTACATTAAGGCTTATGTACACTACTAAGTCAACATATTTTAAACCATACAAGTTCACAATTAACATCTGAACTTGCGAGTCTTGTTATATCACAACTCGTATACATTATATACACAATAACACTTCAGCGTTGAACACAACTCATATTTACATTCACACACTTACTATGCATGATACCATAACGGTTTCATAACTCTATTCACTGTATTGGCAGATAGGTTAAATACAAATTTTAAAAATGTTACCTCAAACATATAGTCATAACAGATCAAACATTAAACAATTTGTACAACCCCATGAATAGACATTTACAGTTGGATCACTTTTTAACAAGTTCTATCTTAGAATCTACAGCTACAGCCAAAACTTTGTTCCTTTGCCCTTGGCTTTCCTGATGTTCTGTGTCTGTCTTTGTGCCTCGTTGTATTCTGACATTCAATAATCTTTCCATATGATGTCCTTCCTCTCTCTTCTATTTTCTTTTGTAGATCCTTGCTATGCAGTCAACCTCTTCCCGGCCTACAGCTGTAGTATTCTCTACAGATAGGATGTTCCATGGCCTGTTTTGTCTTGCACTATTCTAAATGTACAGAGCAGGTGCCATTAATGCTATCAGCAGAGTAATATCATCAAGGGGAGGTGATTCTGGCTTGGAATCCAAAAGTGTTTTCATAATACGGCAAATGCTTCCCGAATCTCCTTCGAATTTAGCTGTATTTGATTCACTCCTTTCAAAAGTCCCATAAGCACTGAACAGTTCCTTGGACAAGAGCATTTCAGCAAAAGGATGTGCTAGCTGGGAGTCAGCTGCTCTACTTGTACTGTCACCATCAATTTATACTATTTGATTGCCATCAAAGTCTGTTGAGACTGTGTTTCTGTGTTCTACAGGACTGTTGGGGTTCTGATGTCTTACCACACTTGGCAAGTATATCATAGATTCTTCTGAGGAACAGCTCTCTGCAGTTGCTGGCAAGTAATTTGGAAATTGCTTGATCACTGCTTAGATCATGTTTCCAGAGAGACTTTTGCCCCATCTCACTACTCACCACATCCTGTTCCCAATCTCTGGGCTGCCTTTGTTGGATTAGTTTTATTAAATCTTGATCTCAGTTTTTTAGGGTTACATTCTTTGTTCAGTTTATTGCATTTGCCCATTTTCTCACTGTCCAACTCAGATTGTTCCAATTTATTCCACAGTTATCCAGGTGCCTGTCCTAATATCCTGCTGCCACTAAACTGCACCATCTTTATTTATTATGGAGCCAAAGAATTGTTAATGGAGGCACAGATTGAAGACATTACTTTCCCACCTAACTGTGAGGAGTCAATGGTGAGGACATTAATTATCAAGGTGAGGGTGATCTGTCTGTCTCTGCTCTACTTTGCACTGATTATATGGAACCCCCATTCTTCAAGTCCAAATTTTGTTGTTCAAACTAATATTAACATTGTCTACCTCTGGGCATAGTCTTCTACAATTATGGGCAGCACTGCTTCCTAATCACCTTCCACCACACACACCTCATTTTTTCCAGTGTTTGCAATACCCCTCCAGGGTACATACAATATATTTATATATACAACAGAATAATAGTCTGTCAGCAGTACTCATCCAAATGTGGCATCTGTGTGCATCTTGCCCCATTGCTGAACTTGCTGCAGTACTCGCACATATTACAATGCCTAACCATTTATTTTAATGGCAGCTGTGAAGTCTTTTGACATGTTGCCATTCAACATGTTTTCTCCAGTATCACCAACTTCAATGGCATTCAGAGCACCTCTCACTGTATTCAGTAGGAATACTAGACTGCAATTCTGTGTCAGCAACATCCTGTTTGCTTCCAGGAACTAGCACCAAATGACATATCACCATGATTACAGTAGACTGACAGAGATTACGTGGTCTCCCTGACATCACTAACTTGGGCTCCCGTCTTCAACAAACAAATGCCCTATGGTGTTCCCACCTCTCAGGCTCTCGTGGTTGCCTGCCAAAACTGCTCGTAGTACCATGTAACCAGGTCCTAGTGGAGAAGATGCCACCACGACTGCCCCTGTAGTTTTGACTAATCTACACTTTGTGCCAACATATACTTCATGCCATTTTCTTCAAAACTACACATCTGATTGCCTTCTAGAAAGTAAGGTATTGCACCTGTATTCTTACAAGAGGCTGGCCTATATTCTCTTGTCACTTAATCCACACACTCAATACTCCTAGTAAGAGTTGAAATTACACTGTCTTTTTAAGTCCTTTAGACCAGAGGTTTTCAAACTGTGGTCTGCGGCAGGTTGCCAGGGGGTCCGCGAGCAAGCCAAGAAAAAAAATGGAAAAGTGACCTGTTACAAAGACGTAGCTTACTTGCTTGCTCCAGTTTTCCACGATTCAGAAAATCGGCCATATCTATTCTATCTGTTATAGGCGACTATCTTAGAGACTTAGACGGTGTTCTCTTCTGGTAAGCTGCCGCTTAATATTCGAGTTGTGTAGTCAGAGTAGTCAGTAGTGTTCACTACTCACTACTATTCTGTTGTGCACTGTAGTATTAGCGAGACTGATTGACATTGTTGGTGTGCCTTAATAATATCGCTTACTTACTGTGCATTTATGCCACAGTGACATCACTGTTAAATGAAAAGTGCACAAGCGTGTAAATTTTAGATTAGTTTTGATAATTTTGTTTATCAGTAATAGTAATTAAACTGTCCAGCGTGTATTGCTGAGTATGGAGAAATTTCTGAAGAGAAAAGCTGACCAGAAACCGGAAGATTCTGCTGATGAAGGGTACAAGGGTGACCGAAAGAGAAAACAACGCAAGTACGATCCAGAATACATTTCATATGGCTTCATCGCAGTGGGGACAAATGCGGACCAACCTCTCTGTGTTGTGTGTTTGCAAACACTGTCCAACGATGCAATGAAACCAGCGAAATTGAAGCGCCATTTAACAACAGTGCATCTAGATATTGCCAGTAAGCCGAAGGAATATTTTGAGCAGCAAAAGGAGCTGTACCTCAAGCAGAAAGGCAAAATGACAGCCTGCGCCACTGTAAGTGAGAAGGCTCTTCATGCATCATATTTGGTAGCATTACAAATAGCAGGTTCCAGAAAGCCTCACACAATTGGAGAAGAGCTTATTCTGCCTGCAGCAGTAGATATGTGCAAAGTTGTACTGGGAAAAGAATCCAGTCAAAAACTTAAAGCCATTCCACTGTCTGATAACACAGTAAGCAGAAGAATTGGCGATATGGCGGAAGATATACAGAGCCAGCTGATAGCACGTCTTCAGCAAGTCAGATTTGCGATTCAGTTCGATGAAAGTACTGATGTTGCCAGTGCTGTGCAGTTGTTGGTTTATGTTCAATATTGCTGGGAAGTAGAGGCTTTGGAAGACTTTTTGTTTTGCAAGGCACTCCCAGGGCATGCAACCGGTGAAGAACTTTTCTGTGTGCTTGACACTTTTTTTGTACAATCGGCATTGGCATGGACACAGCGTATTGGAGCATGCACGGATGGTGCTGCCGCAATGACGGGACAGAAGTCGGGTCTAGTCGCATGAGTGAAAGAAGTAGCTCCACATGCAGCAGCAACCCACTGCATGATTCACCGTGAGGCTTTGGCTGCAAAGGTTATGGATGAAAATCTTGCAGATGTGTTTTCCACGTGCATTAAAATCGTTAACTTTATCAAAGCCAGGCCGCTCAATCATCCTTTGTTTGAAAACATATGCCGTGAAATAGAAGCCGAGCATAAGCATTTGTTGCTACATACAGAAGTCAGATGGCTGCCACGAGGCCGTGTTGTGCAGCATGTATATGAACTGCGAGATGAACTGCTCATTTTTCTAAATGAGCGTAACGGATCATTGGCACAGTTCTTGACAGATGAGACGTGGGTTGCCAGATTAGCTTATCTTGCGGATATTTTCAACATTTTGAACAGCTTAAATCTATCATTGCAAGGACCTGGCTCAAATGTTCTGAAAACGCATGACAAAACCAATGCCTTCCAGAAAAAACTCCATATCTGGAAGGGAAGATGCGAGCAAGGTGTCTATGATATGTTTCCGTTGCTGGCTGACTTTCTGACAGTGAACAAGACTAAGACAGAGGCCATTGCAAGCACCATTTTGAACCATATTCAACAGCTGTCACATTATTTTCATGAGTATTTCGGCGACGATGACATGACCATGTTTGGTTGGATTTGAAATCCATTTGAGTGCATGCTTACTGATTTAACTGGATGTGAACAAGAAGAATTGGCTGAACTGTCATCTGACAGGACTTTGCGCTTGCATTTCAACCAAATGTCACTGTTGTCGTTCTGGATAGCATGTTCCCAGGAGTATCCACTGCTGTCCAGCAAAGCCATCAATGCTCTGTTACCATCTTTAACCACTTACTTGTGCGAAATAGCATTTTCTACAGTCACTGCCATGAAAACCAAATACAGATCAAGACTGAATATTGAGGATGACATACGCGTATGTTTGTCACACATACCACCACGTTTGGACAAACTCTGCAGTGCAAAACAGGCACAACCTTCACATTGAACTGAACACCGAAAGACACCGCTGGTAATTATCGGTGATTGAAATAGTCACTATTTTAATAGGGCCTATATGCAGTAATTTAAGTGTTGTATGCATGAATTACCGATTGTTTGATTTTGTGGGCGTTGGGGGTCCGCCACCTAATAAGGACATGTCTGGGGGTCCGCAGCATGAAAAAGGTTGAGAACCACTGCTTTAGACTGACAACATAATTCTCAAGTATCTCCTCTGACACTAAACTTATAATTAAATGTTTTGGATGCCACTGGGTTGAGATATGTCTTTAGCTTCTCAACAATCTTGCTAGGAACATCTATTTGCACTCCATGGTGCCAATGACCAGTGTCACATAAGTGTTATAGTCCATCTCTGCCAAGAAAATGGCATTATCCTGCTCAAAGGCACTGTTGCCAATTTTACTCTTTGATGTTGCCAATGATATTGACCTTAAAAAACATGTCTAAACACTCCACAAAAGATAAACATCCCTTGCACTTCACATTTCTCAAGCTTTTGTAGATAGGAAGGATGTCATTAAGCAGGACAGGGTGCAGAAAAGGTTCACAAGGAAGTTTTCAGGACTGGAGGGCTTGAGTTATAAGAGGCTGGATAGGCTAAGACTTTTTCCCTGGAGGTTGAGAGTTGAACTTAACTTATAGAGGTATACAAAATCATGAGGAGCATAGATAAGGTGGATGGTAACAGCCTTTTTCCCCAGGGTAAGGGAGTCTAAATCTAGAGGGCATAGACTTAAGGTGAAAGAGGGTTGATTTAAAAAGGACCCGAGGGTTAACTTTTTCCACACAGAGGATGGTTGGTATATTGAATGAGCTGCCAGAGGAAGTTGAAAAGGTGGGTACAGTTATAACGTTTAAAAGACACTTGGACAGGTACATGGATAGAAAAGGTCTAAAGGGATATGGGCCAAATGCAGGCAATTGGGACTACCTCAGATAGACATCTTGGTCAGCATGGACAAGTTGGGCCAAAGGGCTGTTTCCTTGCTGTATAACTTCATGACTCCATATCCCATTTGTGCAATTTTTACCATTTTGTCTTGAACATTTTGAGTGTACTAATCTTATTTTAGTTTCTAGGAATGTCTACTGTTTCAGCACATTTTTGCAAATTTGCAAACTCAGCCAGAATTACTTTCTGCAACCCAGACAGCCAGTGTAATGCAATGTATTCCACAGTGAAGTTTAAGTAAACTCACTGTGACTGAGTGCAAAGCAAACAAATCCTTTATTTATGGCAGTCGATCTTCAATTGAATATCAAACAATTATACAAACAATGTAACAAGATATAACCATGTGACACATACTAAAGACAGTCATTTGCACACCCTGATTTTAGTCAGTCCAATATTGGCAGCCATTTCCTTAGCCTGCTTTGGAATTCCCTCTCTTAAACTCTTCTCCCTTAAAACATTCAAAACCTACCAGCCTGCCTAAGCTACTGATCACTTATCCAGTATCTTCTTGGCTTCTGTCAATTTCATTCAATTAGATTCTTGTAAAGTGCCTTGAACCACAAATGCAGGTTATGTTATCACTGTAATTCCCCCCACCCAGCCACGTCTCCACTATTCAGCAGAACAGCAACAAAAATCAATCCAGAGTATTCAGTGAACTACATACCCCTCGTGGTTTGCAGTCTTCTTAAGTATGTTTAAAATGTCAGCAGCAACAGATGCAAGGAAAGGCATGATTACTTTCAGTAACTCTTCCTGACTGCTCTCCTGTTTCATTTTGCTGTAACAGATGCCCCAAGGAACATAACTCGCACATAATTTTCAGTTGTGACTGGGCAACCATTATCCCATTAGAAAATGAAACCTACCAAAATCACTGGAGATTTACCAATAAATCACTGGTGACACTTCTAATATTTGAGCCAGAAATTATATTTTGTATTACCTTAAATGTCCACGTATTACCAGCTTGCTGCTGAAGCTTTATTTACTAAAATAATATTTTAATAATAATAGACGGCACCTGGGACAAGACTTTTTTTTCACCAGCATCTTGAAGCCTTTAAAATATTAAAATATCCCAAGTCTGAGTACCACACTATTACTTGATAATCTATGCCAATGCAAAGTCCTATAGTTGGCACTTAAGCTTACACCATCCAGCTCAGGGACAAGTGTAACATCACAGAATTTAGCTGGAATTGTCTATGCGCAAATAATCCTCGATAATTCTAACTTGGCTATCTGAACAAAGAAGTGTGTTAACACTGGACAGAATACATATAACAATGCTTATTCCATTCAATATCATTAATTTCAGAAATTTTGATGCATTATTTAAGATCTGCTATAATTTAACTTTAGAATCAAATCATTTCTGTTTGGTCTTAATTTAGTTTAAAAACAATTCAAAGTATCTTTAATTAAAAGCAAATATTTTCCATATTGCAACACTTGAAAATGGAGGATATAGCAATTTGCTAATACAGGTAGTTCTGCTATAATGTAATAGTTACTTTCCTAAGAAATCACGCATTATAGAACATGTTATAGCAGCACAGGCTGTAGTTGCCTTTAAAGCACAAATTTAAACACGTTTTCCCCAATCAAGATTGAACAGGCCTGCATATTGAAAATAGTGTTCCCAAATCCATCAACTGCATTATAATCAATTCATGCTATGGAAACATATTATAGCAGAACTACTTGGACTAGAAGTAGTAGCAGTGAGTACATGCTTTACAAAGCACATCAGCTTCAATAATATAAGAAGTATGAGAACAAAACAGGGTTAAGCCAATAACCCAATACTTTGTGTCCAGACAGAAAACACTGGAAACACTCACCAGGTCAGACAGAATCTGTGGAAAGAAGCACAGAGTTGGTGTTCCAGTTTTCAACCTGAGGCACTCTTACAGTGATGTCCTGGTGCCAAGACGTGTGAGGTATGACTCCTTCCTGTGAGGTGTGACTCCTGCTCACTTCTATAATTCAGCTCCTTGGTCCACGTTTGAACCAAGTCAATGAAGGCGTCCATCACTTTGCTGATGATTGTATGCTGATTGGCAGTAATTAGCCAGATTATATTTGTCCTTATTTTTGTGAATGGATGTAACTGGGCAATTTTCCAATTGTCTGGTAGATGCTAGTATTGTGATTGCACTGGAACAGCTTGGCTAGAGTAGCATGCTCAGTCTGAAGTGCAAGTCTTCAATACTGCAGCTGGGCTGTTGTCTGGTCCTGTAGCCTTTGCTGTATTCAGTGCTCTCAGCCATTTCTTGATATCACACAGAGTGAACCAAATTGATTGGAGACTGGCTTTATAATGGTCAGAATCTGGGGAAGAAGCCTAAATGGATCAGACTTGGCTGAACATGGCTGTGAATGTTTCAGCCTTTTCTCTTGCACGGGCTGGGACTCAACTTTGTTGAGGATGAGGATGTCTTGGAGCCCTCTCCTCCTGTTGACTGGTTATTGAAAGATGGTGGACGATTAAGCAGAGTTTGGATCTGATCCACTGGTTATGCAATTGCTTAGTTGCCTATGGAATGCTGCTTAGTGCACCAGTATTCTTGTGTTGAATCTTCACTAGCTGGCAACTCATCATTTTTAGCATACTATAAGCAGCAATTAGAGCCTTGGTTAAAATGGTGATGGCATCAGGAGCAGAGCACTGACCTCCAATTACCACACTCCTCCAGAGGCCAGCTGTGTCTCATACCTCAGACTCTGTTAGTTAACCATTCCCATAACCTGTATTTACATGAACCAACAGGTAGACATCATGACCTCTCCATATATTGTGATAATCTTCCATCTAAGTGCCCCATTTTGGTTGGTTCATGTTCAGACCCCTGCTTAACATGGAGACAGCCTTGGGGGCTACTCTGAAGTTATCTCCACTGCATTGAGGCAAACCTAGAACTAGCCCCATTATCTCCAAATATCCCAACACAAAGACTGCTATAGTCTTGTGGCTTCCTGTGACGATGGGGATATCTCTAAGAAGACATTCCAACAGGCTGCCTATTTCTTATCCTGTACTGCCAAGTGGATGGAGTCATACACAGCACAAACAAGGTACTTGGAGGCCAACATTTCAGCCTCCAAAACTCACTGGAGGAGCTCTTTGCTTCAGTATCTTAGACCCAACCACCTGAACTGCTACATCAATACCTTCCCTCCAATTTTTGGACAGAAACGGGATTTTTTTTTTTGTAATTGCACCACCAATAACTAGAAATTTAAATGGGCAAACCACGTAAATACTATGACTACAAGCAGGTCAAAGAGGATGGGTACTCTGCAGCCAGTTGATCATCTTCTAACCTCCCAAGATTTTCTATCATCCACTTTGCAGATGTCAGGAATACAACATACTTGATTGGAAAAGTGCAGCTCCAACCATCCATGGCAAAACAGCTCATGTAATTGGCACCCCATCTGGCTGCTTAAACATTTATTCCCTTCCTCACCAGTGCAGAGAGGTTGCAGTGTGTACCATCTGCAAGATGCTGTGCATCAACTCACCAAGGCCTTTTCAATCACACCTCCAAAACCCATGACATCTCTCACCTCAAAAGGCAAGGGCAGCAGACACATGGGAACATCAACTCCTCCAAATTTACAAGCAACAGACAGGGATGCAAAGCAGAGTGCCATGTGGGAAAAGAAGGAAGTATATGTGTATTTTTCATTGTGGAATTTTAGGCATATTTAAAGGAAAAGAAAAAGTGTATTTATGCTGTGCCTTTCACAACTTCCAACATGCCAAAGTAATTTACATCCACTGAAGTATTTTGAAGTGTAACTGCTGTTATAATATTGGCCATTGATCACCTATACCTCTAAAGGAATCCAATTCTTCCTTTATCAATGGTGACTGATATATTGAACTGGCCAGACCCATCAACACATGAAGGGAGAACTGGCCATCTTGGATGGCATCATATCTGATTTACTCTTTATTCAAAGCTTAAACCAAAAGCAAGTAGGAACCACAGATGCATTATTTTTGATAAAATATAAGTGAATTACAACCAAAAAACAATGAAACAGAAAATTTGTTCTTGACCGTTTAACCATTAAGGAGAAACATTTGCTGGAATAAAAGTTCCACAGAATTCAAATGTCCTAATTATCAGGCTTAATAAGCATGGTTTAAATATCATATGATCATCCATACTCTGTTCTTTTGTTCACACATGACTCATGTATTACTATTCTATCCCACATAAAGTCTGTTTATCTGTTATTTCTGTCCAATTGAAGCAATGTGATTCAAGTGTCTCACATTTTAAGTTCCAGTACATGCATGCAGATCACTCATTAGCCTGACACTTCTATGCAAACTCCTTCAAAATTACATACTTCTCTCCAAACTCTGCATTTCACTGACTTCAGCCTTTGTGCATGACCTCTTCCTTCCTTTCACCACTGGTGGTCACACATGCAGCATCCAATTCTAGAATTTCCTCCCCAAACCACTTAGTCCCTTCTCAAAACCCACCACTTAAACAAAACGCTAGTCAACTCTCTTACTTCCTCCTTCTTCACTCAGCATCCTTATTCCATATGGTTCTGTGAAACACAATTTGTTACTTTAAAGGAGCTGAAACATTCAAGCTGATTTAGTTTTCTATTATAAGGTTCACCATTTCAGTGTACTACCTGTAAATAAATTGTGAGACTTGATCTCTTTACTTTTGTTCTTTCAAACTGATATTTTCAAACCACTGTTGGTCATTTTACCCAGCATGCCCCTACTTTAGCAGCTCACTTGTGGTTGGATTTGGCATTGCTCACAGATGCAGCTGGGTCCTACATCTGTGCAGCACAACCTCAAGCTCAAAACATTCGGCAGGCAGGGAAATGGGTAGTTAGAGCTCCTTCTGGGGTGCAAGGGATTAAGGCCGCCGGGAGCTACCATTAAATCTAGCAATATTTGGCTAATTATATTCTGAATTCACTCAGTTGTAAATATGTTTCATCACAATATGTAAAGCATTTAAATAAATTTCCCTTCTAATTTCTCTCATTGTAATTTGCTTTACAAATTGTTTCAATGTGTCAAATTAATGTAAGTATACATATTTACAACTGAGTGAATTCAGAATGCAATTAGCAAAACACATAGGTTTTCTTAACTGTAAACAAAATTACATCTTGAAAGAGTAGGATTTAACAGAAGTGTCTATTTTTATAAGCTGCTGAAATATATTTTATATATATAATACTAAATTGAATAGCTTCCTGGCAGGACAAATATTTAATTAGACTGATAACTGCAAGACAAATATACTAAATAACTTCAATCAAACACCAATTAACATATCATTGGCCAACTTGTAAGTACAGATATAGCAGCAACTGTGGCTGTACCGAATCAAACAAATCATAATATTACAAGTCTGACTGGACTAGGATTGACTACTACGATTACAGTGTTAAGGTTACAATCTTAATGTGGGATTGCTGCATTTATTCAAACTTAATAGTCTTTTTCTGTCTTTGAACCTATAACAGTCTTGACACAGGATAACTGGAATTGTGAATCTTCATGACTTTCTTCTCTAAAATGTAGTAATGAGGTCATAAATACCTTGATAAAATCTGCAACTTGACTCTGTACTATGTTATTTCATCACACTACCACTCAACTGAAAGTAAACCAGAAATTAAGTGCAATTTAATTGAGGTGAACATGAACTAATTTTCATTTAGATGGTTTCTCATTAGTATTTGAAAAAATACTAAATTTTACTATGTATAAGCATTTAATATGATTTTCAGGATATAAATAAATCTGATCATCATTAATAAGCAACCAAGTTTCATACAAGTTTAATGAAATATCCCTTAAGTGCAAAATTAATTAGATTAAATGTTTAATATATCAATAAAGTGCATCTTTTACTGAAAATTTTAAACAATTATAATAACGCCTTCGGAGAAGAAAACAGAATGTTTAATTGTAGAGAGTAGCTAAAATATTGGTCCAATTATTAGCATACAATGAAGTACTAAAAGAGATACTTATTTAACAATAGCACACAAACTTCTTCTTTGCAGTCCTTTAACCTAGAGGATGACTTGATTCCACTCCAATATTGTGGGTTCTGAGGTGGCTACCGAGCCCAATGTGGGTACCACTGACTCTTCAACAACAGTAGCAGGAGATGCCTGATAAGCTGGGCAGGTGGGTGGTTTGTGACGTGGTACACTCCTTCTGACATCTCCTGTGCAGTTAATTAGCTCCTCAGTCTTCAGATCATTCCCACACCAATCCTGGTCCCTCTTGAGAGAGAAACCCAGAGTTTCTTCACAGGTGCCAATTATGGCAAACTTTGGGTAGCCCATAAGCTGTGGATGCTCTGCAGCTACAGTGGGCTGGGAATTGACAGGTTGTCAGGGAGGAGACATCTTAGAAGAGCTGCCTTTGTGGGAACCTTGAGAGATTCAATATTGATCTTCTACAGTAACACTTCTGTTGGCACTTATGATTTATGACCCACATTGCAGGGGATAATAAATTAGAATAAGCAGTCATCAATCCACCAATCATCCATACTTCTGACACAGATGGTGCAGACATTTTTTGTGTTCCCTCACTTGAAAGATGATATAATCTCCACAGGTCCCTGTGCTTGAACCAAGGGTGTTACCAAGACATCTTCTGCTTGTTGCTCTGACAAAACAACATGTTCATTATGACATATCCCATGCACCAAGTATTTCATCAGGAGAAGGGCTCTGTTGGTGTTAGCCTTCCCTATTCCTTCCTTGTCAACCACAGCTTGCCAGAGGATTGGAACCATTCCCACCCTGGCATTTAACTCACCCAGAAGAATCAGTTTATCTCCTTTTGGGAAGCAGACCAGGATTTTTCAAGGTTGGCCTCATCTGAAACCAGTATGGTTGGGGTTTAATGCTCAAAGCATTAAATGTTAAAATCAGCTGGGGTCACAAGGCCTTCACTAATTCTGGATGGGGGAGTCACTGAGGCACCTAACTAACTCATTTTTTATGGCAAAGCTCACTTTGTGTGGGTGTTCCTCTTCTGGTTTGCCTGATCAGAAGATTAATCATCATCTACTTATTTAAACAGGCCATGTTCTGCCTGATATGTCTCACTCAATGTGGCAATGTTAATGCATTCCTGAGCTAAGGTAGCAGATAGTTCAGGTTTTTCACCAGGTAGGGCCTGACAGTCCAGGTCCCAAACTTCATATTGTGGAGTGAAAGTTACCTGTGCATGGATCGTTTTAACGTAAGGAGCACCAGATATCACAAATTATCACTGTGTACCACATTAGTCTCCTTATACAGGAAGGATACAGTTGTGAAGTGATGGGAAGCAGCTCAGAGGAGGTTTGCCAGACTCAAACTGGTGGAGGGACAGCAGGTCAGGTACATTGTCCAATGAGGAAAGATTGGACAAGCTAGTCTTACATCTGCTGGGATTTAGAACAGTAACAGTAAGCTTATTAAAACATATAAAGGTCCTGAGTGGTGGTCTTAGGTTGGATTTGGAGAGGATGTTTCCTCTTGTGGGAGAATCCAGAACTATGTCACGATTTAAAAACAAGAGGTTGCCCATTTAAGACGAGTTGAGGTGATTTTTTTTCTGTGACAGTCATGAGTCTTGAAACCATCTTCCTTGCAGTGGAAGCAACATCTTTGATTTTTTATTTAAAAGCAAAAGGTAGATAGATTTTTGATTTTCAAAGGGTTGATTGGTTACTGGGGGTAGGTGGGAATGCAAAATCAAAGGGTTTGGGGTTAGAGGAGGAAAGTGCCATTGAAGTAAAAAAAGGTGGAGCATGCTCAAGGGGCCAAGTGGCCTCGTTCTGGTCTTAATTCATATATTTGTATTTAATTTTATATACAGTTAAAAGTGTTTTTCATGTCTTGAAAAAGTAGTTACTGAAAATAATTTCTTTTGAAAATGGATTCTGCATCTTTTTCTCCCCCTCAGCAATTCTCTCATCTTTTGCAGTAGTAAGATTCCATGAATGTTAGGTAGGTCTTTGATCATTTTCCATGACAGGCTACATAGTGAGTATTGGCTGAATATTCAGTCTCAGAGGGCACAGCAGACAAATCTGATGCTGTCTTGAGCCAACATCTAAACACTCGCAAGCTGTCAGCAGGGGTCACTGACTGCTGATCAGCAGCAGAAATCCCGGATAAATTTTTCCCTGCTCAAATATTCTTCCTACTGCTTTGCTGAGACAAGCCATGTCAGCACAACTCAAAGATTAAGCCAGAAGATCCAGCCCTCATAGCTCAGTTACTTATTGTGTAACCAGCTAAGCAATTGGGAGGTCAAAGATTCACTTAGTAATTGTCAGTATAGACAGGAACATTCAAATGCAGCAGGAAACAGGCATAAATTAATCACTGCAAACAGGTGGAGATTTGAGATTTACATAGTCTGCAAGTATATGGATGAAGTATACTAAATTGAAAGAAATACAAATAAATTGCTGTTTCACCTAGAATAATTGTAGTGCTTTCTGCTAGGAAGAAAGAAAGAAAAAGTGCAGGTGTTGCATCTCTTGTGGTTGTATGGGAAGGTCCATAAGGAAGTGGCTGCTGGTGAAAATGGAAGACTAGACCAGAGCATTGGGAAGAAACAGTATGTTCAGAAAGCTGGGAGGGGAGGATGAAAATGTGACAGGCGGTGGTATCACATCACTCACAGACCCTAAGGGTCCTTTCAATTGATGCAATGATTCACTTGTACTTCTTCCAATGTAGTGTATTGTATTCATTATTTCCCTTCTCCTCTATGATGGAGAAACAGAGTGGGTGACTGCTTTGCAGAATACCTCTGTCCAAACTTCAATGGTGACCTGAGCTTCCAGTTACCTATCACTTTAATTTTCCATCTCCCTACCACTCTGTCATCCATCTTTGGCCATCCACACTGCTACAAAGCTCATTGTAAGCTTGAAGGACAGCATCCCACCTTCCAATGCGGCACATTGCAGACTTCGGGATTCAACATCGAATTCATCAATTTCAGAAAATTCTTCATTCCACTCCCATATCTCCCAGCAGTTTCCTTTCTCCTTTGCTTTTTTTTAAAAGAAGCATTCATCCAAGCAGGTAGAAGAGCATGCCAGCAGACATCTGACTAGTATAAGTTACAGAAAAGCTTTGTGCAGTTGGGACATGAGCCATTGGTGCACATTTCCAGCTCTGACTTGCTCTTTAAGCCTATTTATGTGGCTGCTCCAGTTGAGTTTTCTGCCATTAGCCCACAGCTCTTCAAATGCCTAACAGAGTCCCTTCTGAAAGCCCTGATTGTTTCTGCTTCCACCACGCATACAGGCAATGAGTTCCAGATTAGAACCTCTTTCTGAAGGTATTCCCCACCCCCCTCATGTCCCCATTGTCCTTTGCCCATCACTTTGATTCTGTTTTCCCTAATCCTCAAACAATCCACAGATGGGAACAGCTTCTCTGTACTTATCCTACAAAAGCCCTTCACTATCTTCAACCCAAACTGAAGGCAACAGACCAGAGAGAGTACTATTGCAGGACTTCAAACCACAGCCCCACATTGAAATAGCTGAAGTTGGTCTGTTCATCATGAGCTGTGTTTTTTTTAACCAATTAGGTTAAATCTAATTGCTGTACCATTGACCAGCTTGCTTTTAGCTTCCACATCCTTAAGCAATGCAAATCACTCCCTTCAGCATATTGCCTCTCTTTACTACTGATATTACACCCCAAGCTTTCTTGTCACCTATCTACCTTTCAGGGCTAAATCTTGCTTACCTTGTCCCACCACCCAGAACCACCATCCACTGTCCCTGCACACCAGGCTGCATAAAGCCCACCTTGCTGGCCTGACACATCCAGGAGTTCCACAGCTTGGGCCAAACAGTAACAGAGCCTCAGATGACACACTGAGGAGGAACTGTCCAAAAGCTTGGGGAATCAAAGTCTCATCTCAAGTTTTGCCTGCTGTAATCATTGAGGGATTTTTTAAGTTTTTAATGGTCCTGACATTCAGACACTTAAAAATGTTTTAAAAATTAAAAACATTAAGATAAAGGAAAATGTTTAACTACATGCAATAAAATACATATAAAAAATTAAGAGTGTTAAACTAATGTTAAATTATTAAAGTTACTTACCCTCCCCTTTCTCTGAGAGGCTTCACTTCCCCTTGAGTAACTGATCCTACATTGGTTCTAACCTTGTGCAGGATTTGAGGCAATTCCCTGGTATAATGCAGGAGAATCTCAGCAAGAATGGGCTATAGCATTGAGCTCCACAGTGACAGCGAGAATTGCTAAATTCAGCACTCTGATTCTGTCAACAAACATGCATCTGTGCAAGACATATTATTACCTGAATGGATAAAAGCTATGGGATCAGTTCAGAACTACCAGCAATAACCAGCAAGAAGCCCAGTTCCTCCTAATGTAGCTCAGTGCAGATTTTTGTTTGCTAACATGCTGTGAAGCACTTTGCAATATCTGGCTCAATAAACAACATTCCAAGTACAGGTTGTTCTTGCTGTTTACTAGTCACTGAGCACTTACATTGTTTAAATATGTCTGAGATAAGTGAGAATCTTCTACAAATCTCACTGTTGTCCAGGAGGAAGACTCCAGCCTGCGATTCACCAACTCTGGTCAACCTAATCCCACCCCATCACTGAGACACCCTTCTCCAAGGAAAGGTCGTCTTTCTTCCCTTGATCTCACCATGCTCCTCCAAACCCTATCCACATCACCAAGTCCTGATCTCTGGGTATAACCCCTCCCAATTGCTGATGACCATCTCACGGTTATGGATCTGGATGGCTGATTTTCCCTCCTGGCAAACAAGTATCCTGTCAATGTGGCCAAGGCTGGCTGGAAGATTAAAAGATTATAATAAGGTTCTGCCATTAAATTCAGCCGCAACTGTCTGTGGTTTAGACGTATTCTCCAGCCAATGTTCCCATAACTTTCCCACACTCTGCCTACAAGAAACTGTGTCCTCTATATTATTAACTGGGATCACAGGATTAGCTATTAATCAATGGCATTCTATTATAATTCTCAGCTCACAACAAATTGCTAGTGGGTCAATGTTTGCATCGATTTTAAGCTTCCAGTCTCTGCTCATGTAGTTGATTTTAAATTGGCTTCTTTGAGGAGTGGTTTGCCCACATTGAACATCTCTGACAATCAATTGGAAATACTTATAAATCAACTGGGATATTAAATACCATTATCCAATAATCAGAAAAGTCAGACTCCAGGATTTCAAATTCAACACAAGACTTGAACAACCTTGAACTGTGTGCATACTGAATAAACAAGGTACGCCTACCTACTGGACAATCAGTGAATTAAAGTAACTCGCGTGTGTGAGTACAAGAATGCAATTCAAACTGCAGACCACGATAGAGTCATAGAGTACAACACCACAGAAAGAGGCCTTTTGGCCCATCTAGTCCACGCCGACCTGATCTTCTGCCTAGTCCCTTCTACCTGCACCCGGACCATATCCCTCCAAACTCCTCCCATTCATGTACCTATCCAAACTTCTCTTAAATGTTACAATTGAACCCGCATCTACCACTTCCACTGGCACCACCCTCTGAATGAAGAGGTTTCCCCTCAGATTCCCCTTAATATTTCACCTTTCACCCTAAACCTATATCCTCTAGTTCTAGTCTCACCCAACCTTAGGGGAAAAAGCCTGCATGCATTCACCCTATCTATACCTCTCATAATTTTGTATATCTCTATAAGATCTCCCTCATTCTCCAGGAATAAAGTCCTGACCTATTCAGCCTTTCCCTATAACTCAGGTCCTCAAATCCCAGCAACATCCTTGTAAATTTTCTCTGTACTCTTTCAAGCTTATTGACATCTTTCCTGTAGGTAGGTAAACAGAACTGCACATGATACTCTAAATTCGGCCTCACCAACATCTTGTACAACTTCAACATAACATACCAACTCCTGTACTCAATGCCCAGATTTACGAAGGCCAAAGTACCAAAAGCTCTCTTTATGACCCTACCTACCTGTGATGCCACCTTCAAGGAACTATGGATCTGTATTCCTAAGTCCTTTTGTTCTACCGCACATGTCAGAGTGTAAGTCTTACCCTGGTTTGTCCTCCCAAATTGCAACACCTCACACTTGTCTGCATTTAATTCCATCTGCCATTTTTCAGTCCATTTTTCTAGCCAATCAGATCATGCTGCAAGCTTTGATAGCCTTCCTCGCTGTCCATTACACCCCCAAACTTGGTGTCATCCACAAATTTGCTGAAATTTGTAAAGCAACACACAAAAAATTCTGGAGGAACTCAGTAGGTCAAGCAGCATCTATGGAGGAAAATGAACAGTCGACATTTCGGGCCAAGACCCTTCATCAGGACTGGAAAGAGGGCAGAAGACCCTACCAGGTCCCCTCCACCACCACCCTCCTCCCTCTGGCAGAATTGGTACTCACCCTTAACAACTTCTCTTTTGGCTCCTCCCACTTTCTGCACACCAAAAGTATAGCCATGGGCACTCACATGGGCCCCAGCTATGCCTTCCTTTTTGTTGGCTACATGGAACAACCCATGTTCCAAATCTACACTGGTAACTGTCCCCAACTCTTTCTCCGCTACACTGATGACTGATTGGGGCTGCTTCCTGCACCAATGTGGAGCTCATCAATTTCACCAACTTTGCCACCAACTTCCACCCTGCCCTCAAATTCACTTGGTCCATTTTTCTGTCTCCATCTCCAGAGACAGATGATCTACTGACATCTTTTACAAACCCACTGACTCCCACAGTTACCCTGACTATAACTCTTCCTACCCTGTCACTTGTAAAGATGCTATTCCCTTCTCTCAGTTCCTCCATCTCCGCCGCATTTGTTCTCATGAAGAGGCTTTCCATTCCAGGACATCCTAAAGGTACTCTTTTTTTTTCAGAAAACTGGGTTTCCCCTCCACTGCTATCAATGCAGCCCTCATCAGTACCTCCTCCATTTCCCGCACGTCTGCCCTCACCCCATCCCCCTGACATAACAGGGATAGGGTTTCCCTTTTCCTCACCTAGCACCCCACAAGCCTCCATATCCAACATTCCATTCTCCGTAACTTCCACCATCTCTAATGGGATCCCACCATCTGGCACATCTCCCCCTCCCCACCTCCTGCAGGGATCACTCATTCCATAACACCGTTCTCCACTCGTCCCTCCCCATCAATCCTCCTCGAGGCAATTATCCCAGCAACTGTCCCAAATGTTACACCTGTCCCTACACCTCCTCCCTCACCACCATCCAGGGCCCTAAACAAGTCCTTCCAGGTGAGGCAGTGCGAATCCACCAGTGTCATTTATTGCATCCAGTGCTCCCGGTGCGGCCTCCTCTACATCAGTGAGACATGAAACAGATTGGGGGAATCACCATAACAGCCAGGATCTCCCTGTGGCCAGCCATTTTAATTCCACTTCCCATTCCCATACTGACACGTCTGTCCACGACCTCCTCTACTGCGAAGTTGAGGCTAGACGCAGATTAGAGGAACGACACCTCATATTCTGTATTGGTAGTCTCCAACCTGATGGCATCAACATTGATTTCTCTACCTTCCAGTAACCACTCTGTTTCCCCCAACCTTTGTTTTCACTTATCCCTCTGGCCCCATTGTCCCTTCACTTTCCCCTCCGCTACCCTCACGGCCTGCCCATTACCCACACCTTCTTCCCTCTGGTTCCCCACCTCCTTCCCTTTATTCCATGGTCCACTGTCCTCTCCTATCAGATTCCATCTTCTTTGCCCTTTTGTATCTTCCACCTATCACCTCCCAGCTTCTCACATCATTCCCACTCCCCCACCTACCTACCTTCCCTCTCTCACCTGGACTCACCTAACACTTGCCAGCTTGTGCTCCTCCCCCTCCCCTTTTATTCTGGCTTCTGCCCGCTTTCCTTCCAGTCCTGATGACGGGTCTCAGCCCAAAATATCAACTGTTCATTTCCCTCCATAGATGCTGCCTGACCTGCTGAGTTCCTCTGGAACTTTTTGTGTGTTGCTCCAGATTCCTAGCATCTGCAGTCTTTCTTGTGTGACCTCAATGTAAAGTTGCTCTTTTCAGCTTGTGTCATTAATGTCCTTATGCTAACGTCAGCCATCATCAAATGGATTTCAGAGTACATGTATACATCTGTATGTTAAACACATACATACCAAATATCAGTACTTCACACTGACAATCACTATTTTTCTGCTAAGTCAAGCTTATCGGTATCTGTAAATAAAATTCAGCATGAGCTATGCCACTCCAGTAACGGAGTATTGTGATTGAAAGGGACCCCAGCTGTATATAATTTGTCAGCAATTATCAGCACCACCAGCACTAGCCTCTCCACAGCCTGCAGCAGGACCTGGCTCAGAGCTGTATGAAGGGAAGGAAGATAATTATAAGGGAGAAAATAATAAATCTGGGGAGACCCGAGGAAGGGGGTAGGGAAGGTGCATATTGATTTTAATGCAGGAAAAAAAATGCAGGCAGAGATGTGGAACAGACTGTGACAAAGGAGGAAATAGGCAGCAATGAAGAGGAGGAGGAGACAGAGCGAGGGGCAGAGCAGGGACGACACTGGAAGATGTCAGAGAGGTGTCTGCCTGTATTAACTGGAACTGGAAGGAGAAATGTTCAGTGTGGGGAGGGGAGAGTGTGACAACTTGCACAAAGGGTTGAAGCTGAGTGCATAGATTTAATCGAATCTTTTTTGGAAAAAAAACAAAACACATGAAACTGCATGATTTCTGTGCTCACGTGAGCCTTAGTGTTATCTCTAGTTTGAAGCTGGAAATCAATTTTCATTGTTAATTTCTCTCCTCACATTTCTCTGTTGCTGTTGAGTATTCTAAGACAAGTAGTACAGTCTCTCTGTCAAGTAACTACATCATAACAAAGGTACCTCCTTACTCAGTAAGTAAACAAACTGAAAATGATCTCAAATTTCAAGAACATAATCACAGATAATAACCAGTGCTTAACAAGTACTATATGGATGGTTAGGTTGTTTATATGAAAAAAAATCGATTAACTTTTGTAACTTAAGTAAAACATTTCTACTACAGTGCTGCTCAACTTGCTCCAAAATTCTGATGCCTCCACAAATCATACTAACTACAATGCTTAAATGAAGGAACAAGATCCTCTTAAATTAATAGAGTAGTAAATCTTCATGCAGGACAACTTTAAAAACAAATATCGTCAGGATCTGTGCATTGCTGGCACAACATTAATTGCTCATGTTGCTGGCCCTTAAGATAGTGGTCAGCTGTCTGCTTGAACTGCTGCAATCCTTCAGGTGAAGGTACTCCTACAGTGCTTAGGATTTAGACCTAGTAGCAAGAAGGATTGGGGATATATTTCTAAATCAGGATCATGTGCAACATGGGGCGCAGTCAGGGAGGGTGGGGGTGGTTGGAAATGGAACGACTGAAGATGGTGGTTTCTCTGTTTTTATTATTCATTGGAGGGATGTGGGCTTCAGACACTGAACCAGCATTTAATTACCCATCCCTAATTGCCCTTGAGAAGATGGTGGTGAGTTGCCTTTTTGAACAGCTGCAGTCCTTGAGGTGTAGGTTTACCCACAATGTTGTTATCTTGTATCTGCTGCTCTTCTCTTTCTTGGTGTACAGGTTGTGGGTTTAGGAGTTTTCATCAAAGTAGCCTAGGTAGGTAACTGCAATTCATTTTGTAGATAGTGTAAACTGTAGCCACTGGACGCTGGTGGCGAAGGGAATTAATGTTTCGGGTGGTTGATGGAGTAACAATTAAGCAGACTGCCTTGTCTAGGACAGTATTGAGCTTCTTGGGAGTTGTTCACACCATACTCACCCAGGCAAGTGAACAGTATTCCATCACACTCCTGACTTTTGCCCTGCAGATGGTTATAAGATCATGGGGCGTCCAAGAACAATCCACATGCCACAGGGTTCCCAACCTTTGACCTACCTTCTAGCCACAGTCTGACTGGTCCATTTGAGTTTCTGGTCAATGGTGAGCCCCAGGATACTGATGGTGGGGGCAATGGCATTGAATGTCAAGGTAAGTGTTAGACTCACCCTTGTTGAAATGCTCAACCTAGCATTTTTCTGGCATGCCTCTTACATATACCTATCAACCCATGTCCTAACATTGCTTAGCCGTGCTGCATGCAGGCACATAGTGCTTCATTTTCTGAAGAGTTGTGAATAGAATTGAACACTGCCCAATCAGTAAATGCTCCAATTTCCAATCTTATGATGGAAGGGATGTCACTGATGAAGCAGCAGAAAATGGTTGGGCCTAGAATACTGTGCTGAGGAACTCCCACAGTGACATTCTCGGACTGGGAAGATTGACGCCAACAACCACAACTTTCTTCCTGTGTGCAATGTACAAACCCAACCACTGGAGTGTTTTCCCTTCTACATCAGTTTCACCAGTGTTCCCCAAGATCAAGGGCAGACACTCTCACCTCTGGACCAAGTCTGTGTGGAATCTATAGCCAACTGGGCGAGTTAACACCTAAACTGGATATTAGCGGGATGGGTGCCTTGTCAGTATCTGACTAAATGGGTGGTAATTAGCCTAATTGAATCTGTCCTGCTTATTGTGAATGGGTAATTTTCCATACTGTCAGTAAGATGCCAGCATTGTGACTGTACTGGAACAGCTTGGCTGTAGTCATTTCTAGTCCTGGAGCACAAGTTTTCAGTGTACAGCTCAGATATTGTTTGGTCCCTAGCCTTTGCTGCATCTCAGTGCTCTCAACCATTTCTTCATATCATGTGGAATGAATTGAATTGGCTGACCACTGGTTTCTGTGATAGTGGGGAATGCCAGGAGGAAACCAAGATAGATGAATGATTCACCACTTCTGGCTGAACATGACTACAAAAGCTTCAGCCTTTGCTTTAAACACTTATGTCCTGAGCATTGTCGTCATTAAAGATGGGGATGTTCTTGAATCCTCCACCTCCTGTTAGCTGTTTAATTGTCCACCACTATTCATGACTAAATATCATAAATCTGCAGAGCTTCTATTTGATCTGTTGGTTTTGAGATCACTTAGCTCTGTCTAATACATGCTGTTTTAGCTGTTTTAGCTGTTTTAGCACACAGGTGGATGTACTACAGTAGCACTAGGCTGGCACCTCATTGTTAGATGTGCTACTCCTGCCGTGTCCCACATCCTTCTGCATTCCCCGTTGAACCTGAGCTGATCCACTAGCTTAACCATAATCACAGACTGACAAGTTGGTCCTTTTGTTTTCTCCACCGCCTCCTCCAGCTCATGTTGAAGGGGCATCAACATGAAATGTTAACCATCTTCACAGATTTTCCAGCATTTTTGATTTTTCAGAAAGTTTGATCAGGCAAATAAAAAGTTACCCTACTAGAAGCCTAATCTCTAACTCAAGCAAAATTACAATTAAGGGAAAGCAACAGCCAAGTAACAGCTTCTAAAAACCTTTAGTCCCGCCATCTAGTCAGTTGATTTATGCAGATGAACTCCAACCTCAGTGAGAAAGTAGAGTTTTCATCGAATGCTGTAAATTGGCATCTGTTAAAGTGATCACTGTCAGTTTAAAAAAACTAAAGATTAGTAGATAATTCAATTCTTGGCCCTCTCTCTTCAGCCAATGTCGTAAATGATCATGGCATAAAACTTGCCCTCGAATTTGTTGATCAACTTTTGCTTCATAAATCGGTGATCAGTAAATGTCACTTTGACTAAGAAAGCATAGGGTGATGTGATAGAACTTCCCCCCTACCAACTTGAAAAGAAACCACAATTGTAATAAATTGTCACACAATTTAAACAGGAGTAATTTTAAGTACGTCTTTTTGACTTAGATGGTAATAATGGAAAATGAAATGTTTCTTCTTGATGTCTTGTGTCTGATTCTGATAATGATAGCAGTCATTAAATGTGTGACAAAACAGTATTATTACAACATTTTATTTTGTTTCCCAAATCAGCCATCCATCACAGATTGAAACTATTCAGTTCTATCAGGATCAATTGTAGATATTTTTGTTTTATAGCTTTATTCTCATTATCAGATTACCTCAAACTACAACTGGTAGAGAAAATTATATCAGATTCAAGCTCAGGTCCAAATGTATAAAAGGGCAGTCTACTGGCATGCCACACTGCCTTGCTCCTGGAAAACCAGATAGGCTCATTGATTTCAATTATGTTCAAATTACTATTGATTAGTAAATAAAAATGCCATTATTACAGTAATTACACTAAAGTATAATGTATTTTAAACTCCAGCCTCCCAGAAAACCTCGACCCAATGCAATTCACCTACTGCCGTAACAGGTCTAAACAGATGCCATCTCCCTGGCCCTACACTCAGCTCTGGAGTATCTGGACAGTAAAGACACCTACACTAGACTATTGTTTATTGACTAGAGCTCCACCTTCAATACTAAAATTCCAAGCAAACTCATCATCAAACTCCGAGAGCTGGGACTCAACACCTCTCTGTAAGTGGATCCTTGACTTTCTAACAAACAGACCGCAATCAGTGAGGTTAGGCAGCAATATCTCCAGCACAATTATTCTCAATACTGGTCCCCCAAAAAGGCTGCATCCTCAGCCCTCTGCTCTAATCCCTATACACTCATCACTGTGTAGCCAGATTCTGCTCTAAGTCCATCTACAAGTTTACAGGTGGTACCACCGTAGTAGACCATATCTCAAATAACAATGAGTCAGAGTACAGGAAGGAGATAGAGAGCTTAGTGACATGGTGTCATGACAACAACCTTTCCCTCAATGTCAGCAAAACAAAAGGGTTGGTCATGGACTTCAAGAAAGGGGACGGTGTACATGCACCTGTCTACATCAACGGTGCTGAGGTCAAGAGGGTTGAGAGCTTCAAGTTCCTAGGAGTGAACATCACCAGTGGCCTGGCCTGGTCCAACCACGTAGACAGCATGGCCAAGAAAGCTCACCAGCGCCTTTACTTCCTCAGGAGGCTAAAGAAATTTGGCATGTCCCCCTTGACACTCACCAACTTTTATCAATGCACCATAGAAAGCATCCTATCTGGATGCATCACGGCTTGGTATGACAACTGCTCTGCCCGGGACTACAAGAAACTTCAGAGAGTTGTGGACACAGCCCAGTGCATCACAGAAACCAGCCTCCCCTCCATGGATTCTGTCTCTACCTCTCGCTGCCTTGGTGAAGCAGCCAGCATAATCAAAGACCCCACCCATCTGGGTCATTCTCTCTTCTCTCCTCTCCCATCAGGCAGAAGATACAGGAGCCTCAGGGCACATACCACCAGGCTCAAGGACAGCTTCTATCCCACTATGATAAGACTATTGAACGGTTCCCTTATACGATGAGATGGACTCTTCACCTTACAATCTACCTTGTTGTGACCTTGCACCTTATTGCTTACCTGCAATGCACTTCACTGTAGCTGTGACACTTTACTCTGTACTCTGTTATTGTTTTTAACCTGTACCACCTCAATGCACTCTGTACCAACTCAATGTATCTGCACTGTGTAATGAATTGATCTGTACGAATGGTATGCAAGACAAGTTTTTCACTGTACTTCGGTACAAGTGACAATAATAAACCAATACCAATTCAATGGCATTACTAAATATATACCCTTTAGATCCAATTTGTGAATCATAGTGTTTAAATCAAATATCAATTTCCACTTCATTGATGTACTTTTACATCCATAATGACTATTCTATGCATATGATTGAGATGTGCATTTTCTGATATTTCTTCATTTCAATATTTCATTCTACATTTTCCATATACCATTTAAATTTTTTTTTTAAATTTTATTTACAGCATGGTAACTGGCCCTTCCGGCCCAACAAGTCCGCACCGCCCATTTTAAGCCCCCCAAATTAACCTACCCGTACGTCTTTAGAATGTGGGAGGAAACCGGGGCACCCAGAGGAAACCCACGCAGACACGGGAGAACGCATAAACTCCTTACAGACAGCAACGGGAATCGAATCCCGATCGCTGGCGCTGTAATAGCGTTGCACTAACCACTACGCTACCGTGCCGCCCCACTTAGAAAGTGTTTGTACTGCTTTGATTTTTTTTTTGTTTTTCACCTACATTCATTTCTACAGCATTATAAACAATGATCGTGATTTCCATTCTAATCTCCACAATTATTTCTCAAATGCTGTCAGTTCAAACTACTTTAGCGGAACATTTTAACTGTTTTTCATTGGAGATGCTTTGTTGTAATCAGCAGTCATTTAGCATTAAGCCTAAAAAAATGCATCTGTTTTGCAAATGATTAGCAAACCTAGAATGAATCCTTCACTAAGTTTCAATTATTAATGCCTCCCACCGGTCATTTCCTCATTGGGTGTTCATTATAGAACATATTCCTGTGCGCATAATGGACTTCTTAAAAATTGATGTACTTCTCTAATTAACCACATGGTCTCTGTAAGGCTACCAAGCAATTGGAAAAACAATGAATATAAAGTAAATAAGCAATCCATATTAATTTCATTTTTCCTTGCATTTCCAGTCATCTTAACTCCACGTTCATTAAATTTTGAACGAAAATGACTGCATTTTTCTTCACAATGATAAATAAGTTTCTTTATTTAAGATGCAACACATTTCCAAGTTGCTCTTAGTTACCCACAGTTCTTAAGATCTTCAAATTAAATTGCATTTTAAGCCATTGCAAGTACTGGGTTCCAGTTTAGACCAGTCCAGTCCAATTGAGTTGCAGAGTGGATTGAAAGCAAAATGGATTAATTTTAGAATGGAAATATGAGCTATCTTCTGAGCACTGGAAATATAAAGCACAGGAAAGAGTTTTATTGCACTTACTTATGATGTCAAACTCATTCTTCCTACTCCTGAAGTCAGAAGATAAGTATTTAAAATTTAAAAGAATAAGTATGAGCAAAAATATTCATTATTTGGTTCCAGCATCCCTATTTTGCTCTCACCACATATCATGTAACCAATCCAGAACTAAAAGTGGACAGATTCTCTCTAGCAGCGTTCACTAATTTTTTTTAAAAAGAGAAGCTGGGGACAACACTGTTAATAACTGGCTTCTTAAGATGTAGATATAAAATTTATCAGTATTTTTGGCTTGCATGACAAATTTGACAGAAAATATTCTATATAATGGTAAGTTATATTCTATATAATGGTAAGTCGGGGTGAGTTTTTTACTCAGAGAGTGGTGAGCGCGTGGAATGGGCTGCCGGCAACGATGGTGGAGGTGGATACGATAGGGTCTTTTAAGAGACTGTTAGATAGGTACATGGAGCTGAGAAAAATAGAGGGCTATGGGTAAGCCTAGTAATTTCTAGGGTAGGGACATGTTCGGCACAGCTTTGTGGGCCGAAGGGCCTGAATTGTGCTGTAGTTTTTCTATGTTCTATGTTCTATAATCTAAAGTCTTGTTTTAGGAGGTAATCAGTGAGGACAAGTAAATGATCAGATCATTGAGGGATTCATTTCTCCCAAATTTAGAATGTGGAATTCCCTTTTCTGACAAATCAATGACATACTTTTCTTGTTTTCACCTTCACTGTATGTGCCTACGTAAGTAATTGAAATTTCAACGTGAGTCAAAATATATTTTAAAATTGTATTTTTAAGTATATGCAGTAAACAAAAACACAATCCAGAAGGTTAAATAATGTGGTATCTGGTCGATGAAGCTTTCTTAAAATCAAGGAGCTTTAACATCTTGCATCTAATCTGTGATCTGGACTATGGAATATACAGTTAAAGGCAAACTATTTACTACATACTTCGAAAAGGCAAACTGCAGTTTTTTGTCAACATCAGAACAGTGCAATGGTTTTCCAAAATCATGATCTGCCCTTTGAATAGCAGGAGTAGTGGGTAGCAAAACAACCCAACACTGAAAAGTTTCCAAATTCAGGTAACCCACACCCCCAGTGTTCTCCCCAATATGCTCACTTGTCACCAAGTTTTCTTCTCCCTTTCCCACCTCCACCCGGTTCCATCTGCCATTATCCCCTCCCCATCTGGTTCATCTATCACCTATCACCCTCTCTCCCACCCCTCCATTGTACTGCTGTATACTGGCGATCTTTCCTCTTCCTCTCCATCCTGATGCAGGACCTCTACCCGAAATGTTGACTTGCACCTTTTGTTTTCATAGATGCTGCTTAACCCATCCAGTGTTCTTTTTTTTACATTCTTCTCAGGTGTACTTACAAAAAAAAATTGACACATTTTTGGTTCACGTCCATCTGTTTTCCCGTATTTAAATAAGTTGCTAGATTGAATCCAGATCCAATCTTGTGAAATTTTAGATGTTATTCTTTAAAATGCAAAGCATTTATATGCACAACTAACAAGATTATGAGAAGTAAATGGAAAAATTCAAAATGATAGTAGTTTTCATGATATTGACCATAACCAGTTTATCACAGAAACATACAAATGCAGATTTGCTGCAACAATACTCAAATCTCTAATTGAAACATTATAGCCTTTATATTTACCAAGGCCTTACTGGACTGGATTATTCTATATTATCAGGAGACAATAAGGGAATAATGATGGGGAAAAAAATTCTATCTCAACTAATTAAATCAGTATTGTATACATTGAGGTCTGTCTTAAATGGACAAAAAAATTAATGCTCTTTTTGTGATCTCCAGATTGAATGTTTTAATTATATTTTAAACCTCATTTATACTGAGCACTCAACAACAGGCCAGCAAACTTAAAAACGATATAACAGTTTCACTGGAGAGCTTCAAATGAGGAATCCACCCTCCATTAATATCTCCAATATTCACACAAAGTCCATCGGACAATTCTATCAAATGCTGCTCTATTGGAAAGTCAATTGTTTAAAGAATTGAATGTTACAACCACAATCATTTGTACAGCATTACTCTGATTTACACATCGTAATTTTACAGTAAATTCCACCTGAATTGGAAGTAAGCAAATCGAAGTAATGAGGAACAAACAATCTACTGGAGAACTCAGCAAGTCAAGCAGCATCAAGGGTTCAAAGGAACTGTTGACCATTCAGGCCGAAACCCTGCATCATGACTAAGGGTGGAGAGGTAAAATAGCTAATATAAAGGGAATGGTGGTGTGCTGAGAAAGGGGCCAGTAGGTGATTGGTGGACCGGGGAGGGGTGAAGGATGACAGACAGAGCCAGGTACAGGAGAGGGAGGGGTGGAGTTGGAGGAAGGTGGATGATGGGTGAAGGCAGACAAAAATAGGTAAATGGAGCCAGGTGGGGGGGGAGGGGAGGGGAGTGTGAAGATGGAGGTGGCTAGGATGATGATAAACAGGAACAAAGACTACCAGTGCTGGAATCTGTTACGTAAGGAAAGTGATAATAGAAACCATTAGGGGAGAGGTGAAGGACAGATGAAACCAAATGGGGAAGGAGGATCTGGTGGATAATAGATGGATGGAACCAGATGGGGGATGGAAATGGGTGATGGGATGACTGGAGTATGGGAGGACCAGAGATGGAGAAGTAGGGGGGCAAATCAGGAGGTAAGGATTACCTGAAATTGGAGTATTCAGATCTTCATTTTATTGGGTTGTAGGCTACACAGGCAGAATATGAGGTGTTGTTCCTCTAGTTTGCATGAGGCCTCACCCCGGCAGTGGAGATGATCAAGGACAGATAGGTTGGTGTGGGAATGGAAGGAGATTTGAAATGGCTTGCAACCAGGAGCTCGGAATGGCCATTGTGGACAGAGTGCAGGTCCTCTGCAAATTGATCACCTAGTCCATGCTTGGTCTTGCCAACGAAAAGGAGGACACATTGAGAGCACCAAATGCAGCAGCCAAGGTGTCAGTGAATCTTTCCTGGACTCAGCAGGCCAGGCAGCATCCAAGCAGACAGTCAACGTGTTGGGTCAGGACCCTTCTTCAGGAATGGTCCTGACCCGAAACGTTGACCACCCGCTTTTCTCCACAGATGCTACCTGGCCTGTTGAGTTCCTCCAGCATCATCGTGTTTTTCATCTAGATTCCAGCATCTGCAGTCCTTTGTTTCTCTGTCAGTGAATCTTTGCCTTACCTGGAAGGGCCATTTAGGTTCCTGGATGATTGTGAAGGAGGAGGTGCAAGAACAAGCGCTGCACCTCCTACAGCTCTGAGAAAAGTGCCAGGGAGGAGTGGGTCGGGAGGGATGAGCTGACCTGAAATTCATGGAGAGAATGGTCCCTACGGGAGGCAGAAAGGAGTGGGGGGGAGACGATGTGCCTAGTGGAGGGATCTTGTTTTAGCTGATGGAAACGACAAGGGCTAACATGCTAGATGGAGAGGCTAATAGGGTGAAAGGTGAAGACTAGGGGAACTTTATCTCTGTTCTGTTTGGAGGGAGGTGGAATGGTAGTAGCCCAACACCACAATGCCCACGTCTATCTCTTACCAAAGATCCACAAACAGGCCCATTATTTCTACCTGCTCTTGTCCCACTGGTACATCAACTCTACCTTGTCCCCCCTTTGTCTGGACCCTTCCAATCTTCATCCAGGGCACTGCACATGCACTCCACCATTTTGACAACCTCCAATTCCCTGGCCCCCAACACTTCATCTTCACCATGTCCCTATATTCCTCCAAACCCCATCAGGTAGGCCTTAGGGACCTCCTCTTCCTTCTGGAAGATGGATCCAACTAGTTCCCCTCCACCAACATTCTCCTCCACCTGGCAGAACTTGTTCTTACCCTGAGCAACTTCTCTTTTGACTCCCCTCACTTCCTACAAATCAAAGCTTAGCACCAAACTGACTCTGGCACCAGACCCCAACTCTTTCTCTGCTACGTCGACAACTACATTGGTGTTGCCTCCCGCACTTGTGTGAAACACGTCAACTTTATCGACTACGCTACCAACTTCAACCCTGCTCTTAAATTCACTTGGATCATTTCTGACACCTCTCTTCCCACCCCCCTTTCTGAATCTCCATCTTAGGAGACAAACTATCCATTGACATGTACTATAAACCCACCGACTCCCACAGCTACCTAAGACTACACCTCCTCCCACCCTGTCTCTTGTAAGGATGCCAACCATTTCTTTCGGTTTTTCTGAATCTGACGCATCTGTTCTCAAGATGAGGCTTTCCGTTCGAGGACTTCTAAAATGTTCTCCTTCAGGAAATGTGGCTTCCCCTCTACTGTGGTTGATGAAGCCCTCTCTTGTATTTCCCCCAAGTCTCAGACTTCTGTCTCACTCACCTCCCCCCCAGACAGAACAGATGTCTCTAGGTCCTTACCTTTCACCCCATCAGCCTCTGAATTTAGCATATCATTCAACATTCCACCAGCTGCTATGCAATACCACCACCAGTCACATCTTGTCCTCCCCAACTCCCTCTGCTTTCCACAACCCTACACTCACCCCCAGGCATTTTCCTCATACCATAGCCTACACCTCCTCCCTCACCACCACCCAAGGACAGAAACAGTCCTTCCAAATGAGGCAAAGATTCATATGCACCTCCTCCAACTTCTTTTATTGCACTTGGTGCTCACAATGTGGCCTCCTCTACATCGGCGAGACCAAGCGTGAACTAGGTGACCACTTTGCTGAGCACCTGCGCTTATCCACAATGGCCATCTTGAGCTCCCATTTGCAAGCCACTTCAACTCCCCTTCCCATATCAACCCGTCTGCCCTCATCCTTCATCAATGCAAGGCAAGGTCAAATGCAAATCAGAATGGATGAAGATTGGAAGGGTCCAGACAAAGGGGGGACAAGGTAGAGTTGATGTACAAGTTCAGTGGGGCAAGAGCAGGCAGAAATAATGGGCCTGTTTGTGGATCTTTGGTAAGAGATAGACGTGGGCATTGTGGTGTTGGGCTACTACCATTCCACCTCCCTCCAAACAGAACAGAGATAAAGTTCCCCTAGTCTTCACCTTTCACCCTATTAGCCTCTCCATCTAGCATGTTAGCCCTTGTCGTTTCCATCAGCTAAAACAAGATCCCTCCACTAGGCACATCGTCTCCCCCCCACTCCTTTCTGCCTCCCGTAGGGACCATTCTCTCCATGAATTTCAGGTCCGCTCATCCCTCCCCACCCACTCCTCCCTGGCACTTTTCTCAGAGCTGTAGGAGGTGCACCTCCCACATTCCATCTGGGCAGTCTACAACCCAATGGTATGAACATCAAATTTTCCAGTTACAGGTAACCCGTACCATATGTGTTCATTTCTCTCTCCTATTGATTTACCCATCCACCCAGGTTCTCTCAAACCCCCACCCCCTTCTTTCCAAACCCCACCTCCCAGCCCCCAATACTCCAGTTTCTTTCCCCTCCCCCACCTGCTTCCCCCACCCATCACACACACAGCCCATTAAGCCTTATATCCCCTCCCTCACTGGCTCCATCTGCCCATCTTCCCTCTGTTATCTGGTTTCACATCACCTTCCTTACTCATTAGACTCTGCAGCCCTTTGTTGTCTTCACATGTCAACCTCCAGCCTCCACCCTACCTGGCTCCATCTGTCCATCATCCCCCTCCTCAACCTAGTTCCACGTATTGCCTGCTAGTCCCTGCCTCAACCTCCCCCACACTTTTTATTGGCCATCTTCCCTTCAGTCTCAGTCCTGATGCAGGGTCGCAATCAGAAACATTGACTATCCCTCTCTCTCCATGGATGCTGCTTGACCTACTGAGTTCTTCTTGCAGTTTTCTCCCCCCGCTCTTTGAACAGGCAGTCAGTTGTAACAAAACTGCAATATTGAAAATAAAACCAAATTGTCACATTGATTTAAGTGCCAGGTATAGGCCTGAAACAATGACTCTCAGCCTTGTTAACCTTACAAAGTCCTCCTCACAATCATCTGGGGACTGGTGTCACAATTCAGATACCTGTCCTATAGACCAGTCAAGCACCAGCCTATGTACTCTATTTCTGACAGTCCCACAGCTCCAACTTGCACAGCACACTCAGCAAGACCACCACTTAAGCATCATAGCCATGAGGAAGTACACTCCACCCAAAATCCTGCCCAGATTTTAGTGACCTCCGCAAGACAGCTCCAAATGGCTGAGTAGCTGCTTTGAATGGACTGCTGGCAAACAGTTCTGGAGTAACCAACAATGTTTCTGAAACTGAAAGCTAGACCCAATTTCAGTTGCAAGCACTCCACTCGAGTATTCAACATGATCGATGACATGAGACCCATGTAGCAAATGCACACTGTGAACCATGTATTATGCCTGAAAGTGCCAGGTTACACCAAATCAACTTCTAGACCCCAGACTTTTCCTGTGAAGATCTCCTTCTCCTTTCTCCATAAATAAGAATTTTAGACTTAATTTGGAGAGCCACTTCTCCCCATCTTCACCTTCAAGCTGTACTAGGTAGAGTGCCCTGCAATTCACAGCACTGGCTGGACAGCTAAAGTATTTCTACTGATGTCTTTCTGAAGTTATACCATTTTTTCAGCTACAGAAAGAGCCCATTTGTAGCCAAAATGCCAAGCGCTTTTGCAACTCTCATCTAAACCACAACGGTTTTATCTGGAACAGGCTGGTGAGCCAGGCAGTAATATTTCTGGGAGAAAGGATGGATTTTCTTTATTGGTCAAGCTACAAAAAGAATGATGCAGAGAGTTAATTTTTCACATTTTAAAAAAAGTTTTAAGATATCTTTTTTTATTTTAGTCACATGTACATCGAAACACAGAGTGAAATGCATCTTATGCGTAGAATGTTCTGGTGGCAGCTCGCAAGTGTCGCCACGCTTCCAACGCCAACATAGCATGCCCACAACTTCCTAACCCGTACGTCTTTGGAATGTGGGAGGAAACTGGAACACCCAGAGGAAACCCACGCAGACACGGGGAGAACGTACAGACTCCTCACAGTAACAACAGACAAATAACACATTCAAGGATCAAAGGAATCACAGCAATCAAAAGCAGAATTATTCTTCATTCTTTTCCAATTTTGCCACTCAGATGGTCATTTTTAAAGTATCAGAATTATTACAATACAGGAGGCCACTCAGTTCATGTCTCCTCTGCCAGCTCTTTGTAGAACAATTCAGTTGGTTATAATCACAGCCCTGTATTGCCAATATTTCATCTATTTATCTAATTCCTTTTTCAAAGCCACAACTGATCCTCGGCCCATCTGCTCATGGAAACAGTTTCTCTTTATATACCTTAGATCCATCATGATTTCATTACCTCAATCGAATTTCTTCCCATTATTTCCACTCCTAACAGAACCCCAGTTTGTTTTGTCTATACATGTAACTGAAACCTCTTGTCCTGAGAATCATTCCAGGAAAACTATTATGAACCTCTGGGACCTTCACATCCTTTTTAATGTATGGTGACTAGAATTGAATGAGACACTTCAGTTGTGGTCAAACTAGGATTTTAAGGGTTCAAGGTAACCTCCCTGGGCCTCCTTAAAGTTCAGGATTCCTAATGCTTCTACCTAGCATCGGCAGAGTGACCACAATAGGCCGCATAACCAATGTCGGCGTTAGGAAGCACAAATAATTCTCAGTTCAAGTGTCATTAGTGTAATTCAGGCAAATTGCTCAAAAGACACTCACATACCACCTGCTGGGAATTCCAGTGGCTGAGTGTACAAGAGCCAGGATAGCAATCAGTAGTTTAATCAAAATACTAGAACTCACTGGCAAGTCTTGCCAAGCCGATCACAGTGAAGATCAGGAAGCATTCACATTCCCCAACTCTCCACAACCAGCTAGCCACTTTTCATGCAAGGAATAAAGCAGTTGAACATAGCTTCATTTAAATATTTAAATGAGACCTGCTGGATCATTGGGGGGGGAGGGGGGTTAAATGAGTCTTTTGTGAGATTGTGATAAATGTGCATTGTACACATTTTCTGCACTTCATTACTCAAGAACTTAAACTGCTCATTCCAACATTTGTGCATTTAATTAATTTTAATTGTTATCTACAAAAGAGGCAAACTATGTATTCCCTCTTACTCAATTACATTAAATGCCTGCCATGGCTGACCACACACAAAAAAAAATCAGGCTGGGTTGAGCACAAAATTTCAGTGCTGCACACTGCTTCTCATTTAATCACAAGATACAGAAATCCTAAATGGAGTATTGGTTTTAAACATACAATCCTATTTCAAGCAAAACATTTTCACAATTAGTTGCTGAAAAAGTTTGTCCACTGATAGGTTGCATTGTAAGACAACAGCACATTTTGAAGTTAACTCTATAAATAATGCTTCTGGCAAACCATTTTTATCTTTTTTTGGTCAAGATTAAATTGCTGAAAGAATGATTAAACAAGCTGTAGATCAAGGACTGGAAATAGCTTATTTTTATCTGGAGGTTATTGAAATCCTGAGGCCAGCACGATGTTCCTTGGCAAACTGTTTACCTAATATGTGTCACCACTAGTTCACAAAATTTAATGACATGCGGGGCTTAGCAAGTGTTATAAAGGCAGCATTCTTTTAAAAAAAGTAATCTGAACATCCTTCTACAAAACTACATCGAGCAAGCATAATTTAAACGTATCTAATGATTTCACATACTATGTTGGTAGATTAATTACAAGCTGCAAGAATATAACATTTGAAAGTCTTATCTGAATAAGTCTTATTGCTTTTGCATAGGATCTGGGTTAGTCTAGTATCAAATGAACAGTTTTCCTCTTTTACCCAAGGATGGACATGCCAAAGAGAGAGTCCAGCAAAGGTTCTCACTAAGCTGGTTCCAGGGATGTCAGGTTTGCCACATGAGAGATCCAGTAGACTGCGATTTTTCTTCTGGGGTTTAGGAGAACGAGAGGAAATCTCATCAAGAATTGGTGGGCTAGATGCTAAGATTTCCCCTGACACAGAAGTTTGGGACTGGCAACAGTTTCAGAGTAAGGTGTAGGCCATTTAGGATTGAGATATGGAGTAATTCAGAGAGTGGGGAACTTCTGGAACTTTTTAAACTAGAAGACTATGGAGGCTCAGTAGTCATATTCATTCAAAACACAAATCAATTCACTTCTGGACATTTCGGGGACCAAGAATCATAGGGATATTGCTAGATAATGGCACTGAAGTAGAAGATCAGCCTGATCTTAACGAATGGTGGGGCAGGTTCAAAGGGCTGGATGACCTACTCCAACTCCTAGTTCTCATAAACTTATGCTATACAGATGTGGGTCCAGGAGGATGCAGTCTTTGGGACAGATCTTCATCTCTCACTTCTCAGTGCATTAGTTCGCAACTCTCCTCTGGATGCTCCAAGGATCTAACTCACTCCTCCCCAACAATGCCACAGATCATCTACTCACAACATGTTGACATGCAAATTTAACCACTCCACCTCCTAAATATTTTCACTAGTCAGCAATCTTGAAGCTAATGCTCCAACAAACTGCTTATTTCTTTACCACCCTTACAGGCATCGAGTTCCAGATCCTTACCACACTTGATAAAAAAGATTTTCCTCACTTCCATTATAATCCTTCTACCAATTACTTTAAATCTGTGGCCTTTGGCTTTTGATCACTCTACTATAGGAAGGATCTATTATTTCCATCTACACTTTCAAGGCCCCCAATCATTTTATGTATCTCAGTTAGTCTCTCTCACCCATCTCTGTTGTGATTAAAATAACCACTCTTTCCAGTTTTGGCAACATCCTGGTCAATCTCCTCTATACCATCTCCGATGCAATTACATCTTTGCTGCAACATGACAACCTGAATTGTACATGGTACTGTGGCAACCCACCTTTGACGCAAGTGAACAGGCTCCGAAGTTGGCGCATGCATCGGCAGACGGGCCAGCCACAAAATGGCGCTGGGCCTTCTTCTTCAACAGCGAGGGAAGGAAGCCCGTGCACGGGAAGAGGTTCGGTTGGCGCACCTCTGACGTCATCGCCGCGTGTCGAGCACGGGAACTTAACTGCTTAAAAGCCAGCGCGGCAAGATTCGAATAAACCAGTCTCAAGTTCAACCCACCAACTACGTGTCGTTATTCCTAGCTCAGTGCGTAGCCCATCGCTACATTGGTGACCCCGACGGTCCAAACGGGATTTGGACCGAAGATGATCGACTCTTCATCCGTTCACGCAATTTCGCTGAAACTGCCACCCTTCTGGACGCTGCGACCACACGCCTGTGGTTTGACCAAGCAGAGGCCCAGTTCCAGATTCGGCAGATATCTTCTGATTCCACGCGTTACTATTACATGGTGAGCTCCCTTGACCAGGAGACAGCCGCCCAGGTTGAGGATTTCATACAGTCACCCCTGGAGGAAGGCAAGTATGCAGCATTCAAAGCGCTGCTCATACGGACCTTCGGCCTCTCACAACGGGAGTGCGGTGCCCGCTTGCTGCACCTGGACGGTTTGGGGGACCAGCCGCCGTTAGCATTAATGAATGAGATGCTGGCCCTGGCTGACAGACACAAGCCCTGCCTCATGTTCGAGCAGGCGTTCCTAGAGCAACTGCCCAAGGACATACATCTGCTACTGGCCGATGCAGATTTCAGTGACCCTCAGAAGGTAGCAGCCCCGGCAGACGTGCTGTGGAAGGCCAAAAAGGAAAGCGGAGCATCCCTCAGCCAGATTACCAAGCCATGTGCCCAACACCAGGACAGACCAGGCCCAGCAGCAGAGCGCACACAACCTAGAGGCAGGAGTAAGGAGGCCACTGTACAGTGGCGTTTCTACCACCAGTGGTGGGGCGCAGAAGCCCACCGGCGTCGCCTGCCCTGCGAGTTCTCAGGAAACGCCAAGGCCAGCCGCCGCTAATGGCTACAGCGGCTGGCCACTAGGACAGCCTCTTGTACGTCTGGGATAAACAGTCGGGACGCCGCTTCTTGGTCGACACCGGAGCGGAAATCAGCGTCTTACCCCCGACGGGGTACGACACCCACAACAGGGAGCCGGGACCCACCCTGAGGGCCGCAAACGGCAGCATGATACACACCTACGGCACCCACAGAGTGCAGCTGCAGTTCGGCGCCAGCCAGTTCACGTGGGACTTCACACTGGGCGCCGTGGCCCAACCACTCCTGGGGGCAGACTTCTTGCGAGCTCACAGCCTACTGGTCGACTTGCACGGGAGAAGGCTGGTCCATGCCAAGACTTTCCAGACATTCTCTTTGGGTGAAGCCAAGTTGCCAGCCCCACACCTGGACTCCGTCACGCTGTCGGACAACAAATTCACCAGAATCCTGGCGGACTTCCCATCAGTTCTAGCACCGCAGTTCACGGCAGCCATACCCAGACACGGAGTACGGCACCACATTCTGACCAAGGGACCACCCCTCCACACCCGCGCACGACAGCTTCCCCTGGACAAGCTCCGCCTGGCGAAGGAGGAGTTCAAGAGGATGGAGGAATTGGGGATCGTACGGAGGTCAGACAGCCCATGGGCTTCCCCCCTACACATGGTGCCCAAAGCAGCTGCGGGCTGGAGACCATGCGGCGACTACCATCAACTGAACGAGGCTACAACCCCAGACCGCTACCCAGTGCCGCACTTATACAACTTTGCAGCAAACCTGCACGGGGCAAGCGTCTTTTCCAAGGTGGACCTCATCCAGGCATACCATCAAATCCCAGTACACCCTGAAGACATCCCCAAGACAGCACTCATTACCCCTTTCGGCCTGTTCGAGTTCCTCCAAATGCCGTTCGGCCTGAAGAGTGCCGCACAGATGTTCCAGCGGCTAATGGATGCGTTCTTCAGCAGGCATCTGCAGCAACCCGAACTCAAGTACAGTGTTTTCGACCGGGAACTGCTTGCACTATATCTGGCCATCCGACATTTCAGGTATTTCTTAGAGGGCAGGCCATTCACCGCATTCACGGACCCCAGACCGTTGACCATCGCGTTCATGAAGGTGTCCGATCCCTGGTCGGCCCGCCAACAGCAACATCTGTCCTACCTCTCCGAGTACACAACGGACATCCAGCATGTCTCGGGAAAGGACAACGTCGTGGCAGACGCACTCTCCAGACCAGCTATCCAGGCCCTGTCCCAGGAGTGGACTATGCAGCACTAGTGGAGGCACAGCAGGCAGATGACGAGTTGCCCAGCTACAGGACCATAGTCTCGGGTTTGCAGCTGCAGGACTTCCTAGTAGGCCCAGGTGGGAGGACCCTCCTGTGTGACATGGCTACCGGTCAACCTCGCCCCATCGTCCCGGCAGCCTGGCGGCGGCGAGTTTTCAACTCCATACACAGTTTGGCGCACCCATCCATCAGGACAACCGTCCGGATGGCCTCCAGCAGGTTCGTGTGGCACGGCCTTCGCAGACAGGTCAGTGAATGGGCCAAAACGTGCACGCAGTGTCAAGCAGCCAAGGTGCAGCGGCACCCCAAAGCCCCGCCGCAGCAGTTCAAACCCACCCACCAGATGTTTGACCACATTCATGTGGATATCGTGGGGCCCCTGCCAGTGTTGAGAGGAGCGCGGTATCTCCTAACTATGGTAGAGCGGTTCACGAGATGGCCAGAGGCGGCCCCGCTCACTGACACCTCCGCCGATTCCTGCGCCCGAGCGCTGATCGTAACCTGGGTAGCACGCTTCGGGGTACTGGCCCACATTACCTCTGACAGAGGCGCCCAGTTCAGCCTGTGGTCGGCCGCGGCCAGCCTGTTGGGAGCACAGTTACACCACACTACTGCCTACCACCCACAGTTGAATGGACTAGTGGAACGTTTCCACTGTCACTTGAAATTGACTCTCATGGCCCGCCTGAAAGGGTGTAACTGGGTGGACGAGCTCCCCTGGGTCCTGCTCAGAATCCACACAGCACCCAAAGAGGACCTGAACACCTCGTCGGCCGAGCTGGTGTACGGCGCATCCCTGATCGTCCCAGGATAGTTCATACCAGCCCCAAGGGGACAAGAGGAAGAACCCGCGGCAGTCCTGGACAGACTACACGAGAAGCTCAGCAACCTAGCCCCCTGTACCGACTTCATGGCACGGACACATCCCCACCTGCATACCCAAAGACCTGCAGGACTGTAAGTTTGTATTTGTACGGAGGGGCGCACACCGGACACCGCTACAGCGGCTGTTCAAGGTACTCAGGAACAACAGATCCACGTACATTCTAGACATTGGGGGGAAAGAGGAGGTTTTCACGGTGGACCAGCTCAAACCGGCCCATGTGGACTTGGCGCAGCCGGTTGAGGTTCAGGCTCAGTGGCGCAGAGGCAGACTGCCCAAACAGCGACTGATCCAGGCTGTGGACTTTGGGGGTTTATTGCCAGTTCTGGGGGGGGGGAAATGCGGTTATGTGGCGACCCACCTTCGACACAAGTGAACCGGCTCCGAAGTCAGCGCACACGTCAGCAGACAGGCCAGCCACAAAATGGCGCTGGGCTTTCTTCTTCAACAGCGAGGGGAGGAAGCCCGCGTGGGAAGAGGTTCGGTTGGCACACCTCTGACGTCATCGCCGCGCATCGAACGCGGGAACTTAACTACTTAAAAGCCAGCACAGCAAGATTCCAATAAACCAGTCTCGAGTTCAACCCACTGACTACGTGTCGTTATTCCTAGCTCAATGCGTAGCCCATGGCTACAGTACTCAACTTGTGGCCTAACTATTGTACTACATAATTCCAACATCACCGCCATGCTCTTATATTCAATACCTCAGCTAATAAAGGAAAACATCCTGCACGCTTTTGTTAAAATCACTTTGTTGACTTATCCTGTTAGCTTTATAGATTTGTGGGCATCAGTGCTGAGGCCCTTTTATTCCACACCCCCACTTAATATCATCCGATTCTTTGTATATTCCTTGTCACCTTGCATATACCCAAACACATAACTTCACATTTCTTTTGATTAAATTCCATTTCCCATTGTTCTGCCTAACTGACTAGACCCTAGATCTTGCAGCAATCCAAAGCTCTCCTCCTCAAGCCAATCTTAGATTTAATTTACTGCTCTCTCTTGGACCCCATGGGCTTTTACTTTTTTGTAAACCTGCCTTCCATGTGAAAATGTCACACTTGCAAAAATTCACAGACTACATTAACTGCACTGCCTTCATCAATTCTCTTGTTATGTCCGAAAAAAATTTTCAAATCAAGTTACTCAGGCACAACCTTTTCTTAAAAATCCATCCTAACTCCCTGATTAATCTGTGCCTTTCTAAATAAAGGTTTATACGGGATATCGTACAATTTGCCTCCAACTACAGTTAAACTAACTGGCTTGTAATTATTTGCTTTATTCCTGACTCCCATTTTAAATAACAGTAGAACATAACCTGCCTTCCAATTCTCTGGCACTACTTCTGAAGCCAGAGAGGATTAAAAATCTAGGCAAAGCCTCTAATTTTCTCCTTTGCTTTCTTTAACAGTCTGGGATATGTTCCATCCAGACCCGCTGAGCTATCCATTTTCAAAGATGCTCAATTCCTTAGTATTTTCTCTATTACTATATTTATCCCATCCAATATTTCACACTCAATCACCTAACTACATCAGTATTGTTCCTCTCATTTGTGAAGACGCAAGAAAATAGGAACAGGAGTAGGCCACGAGGCCCCTCAAGCCTGCACTGCCATTTATATGATCATGGCTGATCTACAGTCTTAGCTCCTCTTGTGTGCCAGTTCCCCATAACTTTCAAATTCAACTACCTTTTTCAAATATTTATCTAACTCCACCTTAAATATACCTGATGACCTGGCCATCACCAACCTCAGGGGCAGAGAATTCTAGAGGTTCACCATCTTCAGAGAAGAAACTTTTAAACACTTCAGTTTTAAATGACTGGCCACTTATTTTGCAGCTACGTCCCCTTGCTTGCGATTCTTATACTGTTGAAAACACCTTAACATCTACTCTGTCAAGCCTCCTCAGGATCTGATGCAGGTTCAACCCAAAATGTTGACAATTCCTTTCAACCCACAGATGCTGCTCGACTCGCTAAGTTCCTCCAACAGATTGTATGTTGTTCCAGATTCCAGCATCTGCAGTCTCGTGTCTCTTTAAGATCTTACATCTTTGAATAAGGTCTCCACCCCCCCCCCCTCAATTCCTCTAAACACCAATCACAAAAAATTTATTCAGAACCAGTGTCAAATCCTCCAACTCCACATACATCTTTCTGGTTCCTAATCAGGCCTACCCTTAGATCCTGCTGTTTCTCTGTAAAAATTTTGGTTTTCTTGCCAATATTTTTTTCATGCTCGCTCTTTGCTTTCCTATTTCCTTCCTACACTTTCAATACTTCTTCAGGCATTCTCCTATTTTCAGCTCTTGGTGTCTGACATAAGCTTCCTGTTTTTGTCTTGTCCATCCAGCTATGCATCTTGTCATCTGGCAACTCTCAATTTGGCAGTCCTACCCTTTAGCTTTGTGGGTACATATTTACCCCTGAACCACCTCTTTAACACCCTCCCACTGCTCTGAGATTGTTTCATCTACTTTTGTTAAATCACTTCGCAGTCAGGTAAAATTGGATTTGCCCTATTGAGGATGTTCACTCTCAATTTATCTTTGTCTTCTTCCTTAATCAAGCTAAATCAAACTGAATTATGATCACCAAGACAAAAATGCCCTTCAATCACTAAAACTAAAACCAGAATTGCATCCCCTCACTGGACTTGCTGCTTGCCAGCTAAAAAAAGTTCTCAATACAATTCAGGAATTCTATGTCCTCTATATCTTTAACACTGACTATATCCCAGTTAACATGAGAATAATCAAAATCTACCACTGTTTCTCCCATTGTGGTTTTGCGCTTGTCAGAAATTTACTCTTCTCTCTCGGAGAGCTTGAAGATCTTTATTATGCTCCCAATAATGTGAATGCCCTTTTTGTTCTTTATTTCAATCTATGCAGCCTCATTTGATGAGCCATCTATCAGTACATCCCTACTCAGTTATAATTGCTCCTTTAACCATATATTGGCACTCCAATTTTATTTCCCATCTCACCTAAAAACCCCGTAATCAGAAAAATTAACCTTCCAATCATTGATACCAATATGGATTACAACCTCTGCTACTCATCCTTCTCATGTTCCACCCCCCCCCCCACACACTCCCCCCCCCCATCCCCAGAATGTCCTGCAGATGCCCAGTAATATCCTGGAACCTGGCACCAAAGAGGCAACATATCATTTAGGAATCGTGGCTGTGACTGCAAAAGTGACTAATAATAGGGGACACTACAATTTCTGCTTTCTTGCCATTTTTCTTCCCTCCTTGTGAGGGTAGCCCACCATGGCTCTCACCTTTGGCTCTGCTGTATTTTCTGAGAGAGCACTCTCCCCTACCAGCATTCAGATCAAATACTGATTGGGAAGGAAGATGCACTCAGGAATTTCTCTGGCAGGCACTCAATCACTCTTTGACTGCACTTGAGACATGTGGACGTCCAGGACACAATATGGTGGTGGTTCAGCAGTTAAATTACTAGAATTGTAACCTAGGGTCCTGGACTAATAATCCAGAGACCAGAGTTCAAATCCCATCATGGTACCTTTGGATTTGAAGTTCAGCTAATAATCTGCATATATAATGATAAACACAAAAATACCAACTGGTTCACTGATGTTCTTCAAGAGACGATATCTGTTGTCCTTTCCTAATCTTGCCCCATGTGCAAATCTAGACCCAACAATGTGATTATTATTTAAATGCTCACTGAAATGTCATTTCAATGTAAGGCACTTGAGTTCAAGGGTAATTGGGAATGGACAAAAAATGCCAGCCTCTCCAATTATGTTCAGATCCTGAAAAATAAAATTAGGAAGCATCCTAGGATTCCCAGTTAGCTCAGGATGCATCCCCACACATTTGTGGTGTCCTGTAATGCCTCTATTAGTTCAAGCAGAAATAAGAGCAGCACCTCTTCCCCTCACTGAACCAAGATCTTGAGTGTTGCACTCTGTGGAAGCAGTACCCCGTGGAACTGGACTCTGTAACCTACTTTGGGCATTAGCAAAATCCTCCCGAATTTATAATACTGAAATCCAAATGACCCAAGTCAGCTCCTATTGACAGTAATTACCTGGTAACTAGCTCTAGCCAGGCACCTAATTAGCTGTGCAAGCAGGTAACTTTACCATCGAGTAACAAAGCAAAAGATACTACAAGTTAAATGCGAGCAGCAAAACTGAACCAAATTTTAATAAAATAAATTCCAAAGCTCCCAAAGTTCACCATTTACCAAAATCCAATTTCAAATCCTTCAGAAGTAATGCTCTGTGGAAATTCGCTCTATGCTACTCTTAATGCTCTAGTGTTTAATAAGTTTTATATAAAAAAGTAAACATGTTAAATATACACCAGAATTGAAAATTCATTATGGAAAACTTTAGAAATTCTGTCTTATAGAAGAGAATAAGGATCAGTTGCCTGCAGTTGTTATATTTCAAATGCAAGAGTCCTCTCATATTTGTGGTGTTCTAATTTAAACCATATTTCACTGATAGTCACACTCAGGTAATGCCTGGGGGAGTAAGGATTCAGGAGGAGGAGGGTGTTGAGGGAAATGATGATGGATATCCACCAGTCCTCAGTGCTGTGGAACCAGGACAAGCAGTCCTGCTGTTACTTTAAAAAGATATTTGTCATCAATTTTATTAATTCAGTTGACTGGACCAAAGGTGGAGAGCAACAGAATGGACAGAGAAAGCACTGGCTGGACTCTACTCAGTGCCGAGGCTACCTCAAACAGCAATAAACAGACTGTGCCTTTTGCAAATACTTGTCCCACCATTCTTGATCATTCTCCTTGGCATGAAGATCAAAACTTAAATGAACTTTGTGTAATTATTCTTCATGGAAAAATAGATGTAATCAGATGAAGAGCCTGACAGAAGGTCAAGGACCAGAAACAATAACTGTTTCTCTCTCCACAGATGCTGCCTGACCTGAGTATCCCCAGCATTGTGCTTTTTAATTTTCATCTGCAGTTGTTTGCTTTACAGATGCAATCAGAACCATCTTCTATCCTGACTTTCAGTTCACTTCTTAGCATCGGAAAAGGTTGACTGATTAAAAATGGATAAAATGGAGTGGAAATAAAAAACAAGTAGATATCATCTGATAAAACAAGGAATATCATACTGTGCAATAATGAAATTGATTTCTTACCCATAATTTTGCCCATGCCTAACCACTGGATGAACAATAAATACCAAAGCCAAGCTATGAGAATGCTGATTTTCTGAACACAGAGTTCTTTGCCTTGATCATACAAAAATGGGTTTCGGTACATTTACAAATTAATAATAATTTGGGCAAGAGGTTTGCATTTCTACCTGCTAAAATTAATTCTATAATTTAAGAAAACAATAAATAAGCAGACAATAGTTCTACATTTTGAAATACTAAACTAAACATTTAGGCACCAAATTGGATAACCCAAAAATAGATGAGGGACTGTGACATGATTAACCTGCAGCTATTATGCAAACCACACATCATTTTAGTGCTGCTTGCTCATGTGAATGATTTCTGCGTCTAGCCTGCTCAAACTGTGCTGTTAATTAGATATTCACATCATATTATATATTCAAAACAGTGCTAAAATAAGCAATTGGCAAGAGTTACAGCTAGCTTGCACCGCTTAAAGCCAGCCTGCACCTGAAGGGTATATTGCCTGTCTGGGTTGAATAGCTGTTAGTGTATGAAAGCTGTGAAATACGAGTTTAGGCTTACTATATAGTTCTATCTGTGAAGCTACACAAGAACATGAAATATGACCAGAGGTAAATCACACCATCTCTCAAGCTTGCTCTGCCAATCAATATGGTCATGGCTGACCTGATTTTGGTCTGGACTCCATTTTCTCATCTATTCCCAATAATGCTTAATATTCCAAGAATTTCTCAGCCTTCAATATAGTCAATGGCTTAGCCTTCTTAGCTCTGACTACACAATGCTGAAGTTTCATGTCCTCAGAACAAACTTCTCATCTCCATCTTAGATTGATGAAACCTTATTCTGAAACTATGACTTCTGGTTCTAAGTTCGCTATCCACATCCACTTCCCTCCTCTCAGCATAATCTTACACTTGCGTCTTTCACATGTTAGATACCCAAGACATGCAATATGGTCAGCCATGGGAAGAATTGCAACCAGATAGCAGAGACATATTCACTCAATTTCTAAATCACACCAACAACTGAGGTTTTGATTCTGCACAGAACAGGGATCTGCAAACTGTGAGACAGTCATGGATGGCCCGAATCCTGTACTTATATCAAGAATAGTGCAGGTGCCAGCTCAGAGAGCAAGGGCAAGTAAAAGTCCTTATGCAGAGGAATTCACTGGAGCAGGTTACAGAAAGCAGCTGAAGACCATACACAACACAAAGCTAAAGGTCATTGGGAAGTCTGCCAGAAAACACAAGCTCAACTGCAAGGATCTGAGAAAAGTCTGACATGAGGTTTTGCACAGAGCTCGGAGTCCAGCTTAACAGTGATGGCCAACTCCATCTGCAAATTTGTTGACCCATTCAAAATGCTGTCTGATGGCTGGTGTCACAGCTTTCATTGCAACACAAGCAGAAATCACTAAATATCTGAGTGCTGCAATTATGGCTGTGGATTACAATGTTCAAAAACATCTGAATGATAATAATGCAATCTCTCCTCCAACACACTGCTGGGATTCCAATTGAGGGAAAGTGGCTCTATGGAACACAACCCCCCTTAGGAAGTCAACATTCATCTTCCCATCCATCCCAATCTGTCAATGCCATCCATCTGCTGGCATGGACTGTTATCACCAGTGTAACAGGACCAGATACATTGAAGACAGACACAAGTGAATGCACATAGATGACATGGCTTGATTTCATCTATAAATATAGTTCAGAATTTTTATTTGATGACACTCTGTATCATCTGGCCATGATGCAAAAACAATGAGAGGGGAAGGTGACAAATGGGATTGTTGCTGGTGGAGTAAATGGGGTACTAGGTTTGTGGTTACTTGTGGTGCAATGAGATTTATTTTCTAAATTGACAGCCTAGGCAGAAGGGCTGGTCTACATGCCTCCTCCATTTTCCTCATGGTTTTTAGTTGTTTGCCAAATGGTACCTCATAATAGTGGAGCATGCAGAAAACAATCACAGATCTTAACTTATCACTGCCAAGTATTACACCAAATTAGGCCAGGCACAGGTAGGATTGCTCCAGCACACCCATAGTCTGTTTGATCACATTTCAAGGTTCACAAAGTAGACTACTGAAGAATAAAAGAACCGGGTTAAAGGCCCACGTAATGGACCTGCTTGTTAGGAGGTAGTTATTGCACATTTTTATGGTGCGAATGTTACCTGCCACTTTTTAGCCCATGCCTAAATGCCAAGTCTTGCTGTATGCAGGCAGGGACTACTACTTTCACCAAATTGCTAACAAAGTTGAGCATTGTGCAAATGTCAGCAAAACTCCATACAAGCATTTTCTTTCCTGCAAGGAAGGGTCAATGATGAAAATGGTTTGGGCTAAGACAGCACCGTGAAGAACTATTGCTATAATGTCCTGGGACTGGGGTGATTGACCTCCAACAGTCACAGTCATTTTTTTTGAGCCAGGTACAATTCCAACCATATGAATGTTTTTTCTTGATGCTCACCTATTCCAGTTTCTCAGGAACTGGTGAGGTTCAAGTTGAAGTAATGCATTCTGGGCAGACACATTCTCCTGCTGAGACCCTTTATCCTCCTCTTCCTCTATGTTCCAGCAGCCTGTCCTGCTCTTGATGGCTTCTACCTATCCTTCCAATCTTTTCTTGTATTCATAATGAAATTCTTATTCATACACTCATGCCTAAGAGCAACCTCTTTATGCAGATGCCTTGAGGTTAGAAACAAATTTCTTCAGCATCTGCTTCACCACCCCATGAACATTTTTGCAACTTGTAAGAATTATAGAAAGCAGTATTGTTGAAATAACAAAAATTAACTAGCAACTACCCTGTAAACAGTCAATGAAAGAGCAAGGGTGGAGATGGTCTTTCCTGCAGCTAAACACTCTTCATCGATGTGAGGTTAAGAGGTTGTGGATGGTCAAGTGTATCAAATCAGTATTGGTGCTGCTATGTATATTGCCACTTGATTAGCAAGTACATTATCCCTAACCATGTGGAACAGTCGAACATTTATGTTCCTCCACAATATCGCTTACAATTAATTTCTTCCTGATAATGAGGAAAGAGCAAAATCCACCCTGCTGATTGATTTTGCACCCACTCTCCCCCCAGCTTTCTCACCATCACTGACTGTATGTTAGAATGCAGAACCCCAAAATTGTAAGGGTAAGATGCCAAATGTTGAGGAAGCAGGCCACACACATTTTTTGTTAATTCATTCTCAGGTTGTGATGACACAACCCTCGAGGTGATGGAAGTGGTGAGTTTTTGTGTCGAATTGCTGTAGTCTATGTGATGAAGATGCCTCAAGTGCTGCTGAGTTTTATGATTTTCACAGATATAATCAATGAAATACAAGTCTTTGGTGATTATTCATCACCATCTAAAAGAAAATTGTTGCCTAAAGGTCAAAATGACCTTCCTTTGACCAGGGATAAAAGTGTTTTTCAAATATTTAGGCTATATGTCAAAGGAACTAAATTATATGACTCTGTTCTAGCCCTCTTACTTCTCATTTGCACAATATTCTTGTGTGGCAGAATTCTATGGTTTTAACTTTTGCATGAATTTATTTCTCATAATAATTTCAATTGGTAGATTAAACCCAATTATATGGTCTGACTACACAATGATTATTTACCTATCAGAGGACAAGAGCACATAAAAGTCTACTCATGTGAAACATCGCCAGTTAACAGCTTGGTTAAAAAGGAATGATTTATTAATCTGATGTTCCCTAATTAATTGACTCTGGACACAAGTTCAAATCACAGAACAGTTCTGCCTAGAAAAGCTGAGTTTGATACAAGTATTAATAGCTTACATTAGAAGAGAGTCCAAGTTGTAAGGGAAGTATGATTTACGTCATTGTCTGTAGATCATTTTATAATAGGAAACCAATACAGTGAAAAGTAAGATAGACTTACCCTTCCAATCTCACATCTGGAAGAGTTCTATTAAGTGCAATCATGTCACTAGCCATGAGATTAAACTGGTTGATTTTGAACAATTCCCTCATTTTCTCCTGATCTTCTTTGGGAATATGGACAGCCTTTCCCATCTCACCTGGACCTTCTTGTGTTCTGGATATGACAGCTGGAATACAGAAACAAAGTCAGAGAATGAAATATAGAACGTATCAACACATAGCAACATAGACCTATTTTACTAAATCTAAAAACACATCTTTAAAAAAATCCTTCATATATTCCATTTTTTTACATTACACAATATATATATTTCATGTCAATTGCAATGCATAATTTAAGAGTATAAATTCAGTATTAAGATTTCAGTAAAATGTTCCACTCCAGGGCATACAGTTTACTTGATTAGCAAGACCATTACAAGCAAGAGGGTTCCATAAAGTAGAGGTTCTTTGGAAACAAATGCCTAGGCAGTAATATATCTGAGGGAAGAATGGAGCAGAGAAAATTTTTTTTTAAAACTGCAGATGTCAATAATCTGAAATAAAAACAGAATGTTGGGAGAAATCTCAACAAATCAGATAGCATCAGTGGAAATAGAAAATTAGCATTTCAGATCCAGGATCCTTTATCAGAACTGAGAAAAGCAATACATTGAAAAGTAGAATAGACAGTCCTCAGTTCTGATAAAGGATCCCAAGACCGGAAATGTCAGGTGTTCTTTCTACTGATCCTGATTGACCTGCTGAGTTTATCCAGCATTTTCTGTTTTGATAACATCAAATAGGAAATTGCTGATGCAACTATGTAAATTTATTGGTGAATAGTCAATATTCATGGTCCCCACATATTCTTTGAAAATGGGGGAAAAACTGGCTAGAATAAACTGTCTAGATTAGTGCTAATATTGGATTACAGGGCCAAAGATTTAATTCATCAAACTATGTAGTAACTCTGTACTAAGCCATCCTTTCTACAATCCCTTTGCTTATTACAGGGCTCTTGCGGTGATGGGACATCAGCTAATTTAGAAATTCCTGATAATTTAAAATGGTGGTAACAACTCATGCACATAACAAAAGTGGCACCATTTAAGGAACTATTTTCACTTTCAAATATAGGAGGGGATAGTGTGATTCAAAAGAGTACTTAAAAATATAAAAACGAGAAGGGAATTTTGAAATGCTTAATTGATTGTAAACATACTGTGAAGCATACTAAGTTTGGGAAAGAGGTGGTTAAATGTACCTTTTTCATTACCATGTTTAAATCAAGTACAGAATTTAGTTACTAACAAGGTACTAAAACTTCAGTTTGGTAACACATTCAACTCATTCTTTCACTTCCATCTCCCCCTCTCCCCACCAATTTTAAGCTTTTAATAGTTGAAAAATCATAAAAGACATTCTGCCTACCAATGTTTCCCACAGTAAGAGCAATTAACGAAAAATCTTAGAGACCATAGGACAAATCTAAAAAAAATCAGATGGTGGAAATATGTAACATTAACTGTTTGTCTTTCTTGCATGCTGCCTTACCTGTTGAGTGCTTCCAACTTCTCCTGTTTTTATTACACAAATGGACCTGTACAGATTTACTACTAAATGAAAGCCTGTCCAAAAATATCTTTACTACAATTCCCTGCATACAAGGTGTTTGCATGTTATAATTTACATTTAATACAAATTAAATGCTCATTATTTAAAACAATGCAGCTTCAATAAATCGTCATTAGCATTTAATTCCCAGTGTGTTGGAGCAACTTTTGAGCCTTCAAGATTCAGCCATCTTGAACAGTGAGTGAACTGCTGGTGGGGACACTGAACTACTTCAGAGGATGATGTGTTTCTTCCCCAGAAAGCCTCAGGGCTTCTTCCTGGTGTTCCTCGAGTAAGGATGGGAGGTGACAATAAGCAATAAGTTTCCTTGCCCATAATTAACCTGATGTCTTGTGACCTTGGGACTCAAAACTACATCCTTCAGCCTCCATACCACAATGCCACGACTTATTGAGGGTTCTTCCTACTAACAGGACAGAACAAATTCAGGAATTATAATGGAGACGCCTAGGATGTTATTTGCAGATAACAACACTAGTGGGCTGTTGATGAAAAACAAAGTTGTAGATGTTCGAAATTTGACATAAAACCAGAAACTGCCGGAAGCACTCAGCAGGTCAGGCAATATGGACAGAGGAACAGCTTCCAGCATCTTCTGTTTTTACTGCCAGGCTGCTGCTTTACTACTTTGAGAGACATGCTTCCAATTTAGTCATCAGTCCCCAGATGTTTTTGAAAAGAATTTTGCCAGATCAAGTGAACTGGAAGCATCATTGCCATGTCAGAATACAATGGTTGGCTCGATGGCTGGTGGTCCATTCTTTTATTTTTATTCATCTCAACACACTGATTTTAATGCAACAGAATGCCTTGCTGGACCAGCACAGAAGACAGTGGGTCAGGAGCATACAAACTAGACCAGGTAAGGACAGATTTCCTTCTTTGAGAAATCTTAGTGATCCAGATGTATTTTTTAATGACTAAGTAGTTTTATAGTTTTAGACTAGATTTTTAATACAAAAATCCAGATCATTTTTTTTTACTGATTTCAAACTCCTCATTGTCTGGATTACTAAATCAGTAACTAAACCACTATCCGATTAGATCAGGATTATTAGTAATAAAGCAGAAATTGTCACAAATTTACCTGCAGTAAGCCCCCCTTAAACAGCAAGGTTATAGTAGCCAGATAAGTTATCTTACAGGATAAACACTGGCCAGATGATCATCAGTCAAAATACTGCTATAGAATCCTTTACTTCCACCTAATAGGGTAGGGTAGGGTTTTTTGGTTTAACAACTATTTAAAGGATACTATCTCCAACTATGCAAAACTTCCTCACATGTAAAAAGGCTCTCAGCCAGATTTTTGTGCTCATATCTTAAGAGTGAGATGTGAACCTCCAATCTTCTGACTTGGAAGGGAGAATGCCAACTAACCCACAACTTCAGAGAAGGCCCATCATCTCCTTCGGACAGAATAGGTCAACAGTTCTCATGCTGAAAACAAGCAAATATCTCAAAGCTATAAAGAGAAAGGAAATTACTGGAAATACACTTGACCTGTAGCATTTTCTCATTTTATTTCAAATTTTCAGCATCTGCTGTATTTGACATTACACAAATGGTAAATTTGAGTGCAACCACATCAAAATGTTCTCAGAATGCAACACTGAATGATCATTTGCTTTTTATATAGTTAGGAAGTCAAATTTGAAGTGTTGGTTCCTTTAAATGTAATAATCCTGTAAAAACCTCAAAGGGTCTTAGTTACTGAGCACTGCAGCTAAAATGTTCACTTCACCTAAATCCAATACAAGTGCAGTCAGATAGCATTTAACAAACAGATTGATGGAATGCACCATATGGTGTAAAATGAATGCATTGCACTACCCTGCTCCAAGCCAGTGAACAGGATCAGAACAGTAATGAATATCTACACAAGGTTTCAAATAAATGATATCCTTTCACTTTGCATTCACTACAATGAGAAGGCCACCGATAGGAATTAGAGGTTGTTTCTGTTCCAACTACAAATTGTAATGCTCTACAAAACAAAACAAACATGATTCTGTTCATGAATCAAATAAAATCACAAGGATAAACGATTTTCATGGGAACAATCATGTATTTAGTTGCTTCTTTCAGATGGAGCAGTTATTGTTTCAAATACCAATTAGTATCAACATAACTGGGTTTAAGAGGAAATGTTACTAGGAATCCCAGAATATTGTCACTTTAATATAAAATAATTCTTGCCTCATCGTTATCTGTAAGAACATACCTCGTCCAATAACAGTTAGCAACTATACAGGTGTTAATAATTTAACACTTCACATCTGGAAAATAAAATTCCAACCAAAATGACATCTGAATGGAGTAGAACAAGTGTAAAACAGCAATAATTTAAAAAGAATCAAAATATGGCATATAGATTTTAGAACTGAAAATTAGGTACGAGTGAAAGAAAAAAAAATCTTATCTTGCTCTTATTTCTGAAAGAAAATCAAACACTTGCAACATGCAACACCAGCATCAAATGTAGAAATCCATATGTTGCCATCAGAGATGGCCTGCTCCTCCATAGGATGCACTACTACAATCCTCAGCAATAGACAACAAATTATTAGTGGCATGACCTTTGAATACTTAACCACCAGTTCCTCACTAAATATGGATGAAAACATTTTGGACTGGTGCACAAAGGATGAGTTTTTAAATCATGTAATGTGATAAATAATGAACAACCTCTCTAGTCAGACTGGAATTTATTTTTTTATATACACATGTGGAGTTTTACTCTCTCCAAAGATGGATGTCGCAACGGTAGGAATAACATTAAAATATTTTACTGTTTATTTTGCCTTCTTCCATTAGTCCCACCTGCATTTTTCAGTGCTTCCGTCCCACCCCCCCACCCCCATTTTCTCTAAATAAATTAATTACAATTAAACATTTCCAGCCTTTTACTTGCTGGTTGGACTCTGCGTTTCTCTGATGATTCTCCAATCTGACTGGTTTAAGAGTCTTGCTGTTGCTTTCACTATTCACAGATGTTGCAGTTTACCTGCTGAAGATAGCAAGCTGGATGAAGCATCAGAGTGTGGTGAGATTGGAGTTTCTAACTGCCTTGTATTGAACAGGTCTTATTGCATCTGAAAAGTATCTGTCCCATACAACATTGATGTGGGATGCCAATTTTCTAGTAAATCCAACAGAGATTGTGTGGGCAGAGCAGCAAATCCAGGAGCAACTAGTGATGTCAACCAGTTTACTTTAATGGCCTACTGCAGTTGAAGACTCCAGGTAGACACTGCAGCTGAAGACTTCAGGTAAAAATTGAACTACCCTCAATTACCCAAGAGCACAGCCAGATCTGCTGAACATGCCATACAGCCCTAGATGCCTTTTGTCACTCTCCTATTGCTCTCTTCACATAGATTTTGTTCATTTTGTCTCTCTAGCTGCTGCAATTAACCCATTCAACTGGATTACTTCTACAACTTATCCCCATGGCAACTGTGACCTTGCCCTATCAGAGCTATTTTCTTTTTGATATCCATCCCTCCCCATTCCCTCTGCAGTTTATAACTAGTTTTCTCTTTCTCTCTCTCTTCCAGTCCCGATGAAGAGTCTTTAACCCAAAAGGATAATTTTGTTTCTTTTTCCTCAGTCATTGAAAAGATAAGATTTCTTTATCAGTCACGTGTACATCGAAACACACAGTGAAATGCATCTTTTGCATAGAGTGTTCTGGGGGCAGCCCGCAAGTGTCGCCACACTTCTGGTGCCAAAATACCATGCCCACAACTTCCTAACCCGTACGTCTATGGAATGTGGGGGGAAACCGGAGCACCTGGAGGTGGGGAGAACAGACATGGGGAGAACGTACAAACTCCTTACAGACAGTGGCCGGAATTGAACCCGGGTCACTGGCGCTGTAATAGCGTTACACTAATGGCATTTAAGGATGGACAGGAAGGAAGTACACAGCGGAGTGGGAATTGTTTGTCCTCCAAGAGTAAAGTGAGAATTTTTTTTTTTAATCAACTCAGCTTTTAAATATTTCCTCAGAATGGACAGGATACTTGATTTTTGTTAAATTATCAGAAGTAACTGGCAAATTCTGCATTTGATTTTTTTTTCCTCTGCACTAATTTCATGCCAAATTTACAGTTATAGGAAACAATTTACCCACCAAGTTTGTGCTGTTTCCAGGATCTACTGTTATGCCATGTGGCTTGTTATGGCCCAGCCCACAAACTAGTCCGGCCCACAATGCATCCCTTATTATTGGAATAACTTAGATGGGATCCAGGATGTTAACTCTAGATTTGCCTTTTCTAGTGCTTTCCTGACAGCCATTCATCTCAATATCCTCCAATTGCAGGAGCCCTGGCTGAGATATAGCGATCAGTGAAGTGCCGGAAGACTGGAAGGTGGCTAATGTTGTGCCTTTATTTAAGGAGAGCTGCAAAGAAAAACCTGGGAACTATAGACCAGTAAGCCTAATATCTGTGGTAGGCAAGTTACTGGAGGGGTTTCTGAGGGAATAAGATATACAATCTTTTGGAAAGACAGGGGTTGATTAGGGATAGTCAGCATGGCTTTGCGTGTGGGAGATCACACCTCAAGAATTTGAGAGAGTTTTTTTAAGTAACCAAGGTCAATGAGGGCAGGGCAGTAGACGTAATCTCTCTGGACTTTAGTAAGGCCTTTGATAAGGTTCCACATGGTAGGCTGCTATGAAAAGTTAGATTGTATGGCATCCAGGAAGTGCAAGTTAATTGGATACAGAATTGGCTTGATGGTAAGAAGCACAGGGTGATGGTGGAAGGTTGTTTTTCAGACTGGAGGCCTGTGACCAGCGATGTGGCCCAGGGCTTGGTGCTAGGCCCATTGCTATTTGTCATCTATATCAATGATTTGGATGAGAATGTACAAGGCATGGTTAGTAAGTTTGCAGATGACACTAAGTAGTGTCGTTGACAGTGAAAATGGTCATCAGAATTTACAGAGGGATCTTGATCAGCTGGGTAAGTGGGCCAAAGAATGGCAAATGGAGGATAATTCAGATAAGTGTGAGATGTTGCATTTTGGTAAGACAAATGAGGGTAGGACTTTCACAGTAAAAATAGAGCCCTGGGGAGCATTGCAGAACAGAGTACCTAGGAGTACAAGTACGCAATATCCTGACTGTGGCATCACAGGTAGACAGGGTGGTAAAGGAGGCTTTCGAAATGCTAGCCTTCATCAGTCAGGGCACTGAGTATAGAAGTTGGGATGTTATGTTGCAGTTGTACAAGATGTTGGTGAGGCTGCATTTTAATATTGTATTCAATTTTGGTCACACTACTATAGGAAAGATGCCATTAAGCTGGAAAGGGTGCAGAAGAGATTTATAAGATAAAATAAGATATCTTTATTAGTCACACGTACATTGAAACACACAGTGAAATACATCTTTTGTGTAGAGTGTTCTGGGGGCAGTCTGCAAGTGTCGCCACCATAGCATGCCCACAACTTCCTAACCCATACATCTTTGGAATGTGGGAGGAAACCCACGCAGACACGGAAAGAACGTACAAACTCCTTACAGACAGCGGCAGGAATTGAACCCAGGTCACTGGTGCTGTAACAGCATTACGCTAGCTGCTACACTACCATGCCTGCTTTACAGGGATGTTGCCGGAACTGGAGGGACTGAGTTATGGAGAGAGGTTGAGCGGGTTGGGACTGTTTTCATTAGAGGATGGGAGAATGACGGGTCATCTTATAGAGATGTATAAAATTATGAGGGGCATATATAGGGTGAATGCAGTCTTTTTCCAGGGTTAGGGAATCAAGAACTAGAGGCCATAGGTTTAAAGTGAGAGGGGAGAGATTTAACAGGAACCTGAGGAGCAACCTTTTCACCTAGAGAGTGGTCAGTATATGGAATGAGCTGCCAGAGGAAGCAGTTGAAGAAGGTACATTAGCAACATTTAAAAAGGTACATGGATAGGAAAGGTTTAGAGCGGTATGGGCCAAACACAGGCAAATGGGACTAGCTTAGATGGGAATCTTGGTTGGCATGGATGAGTTGGGCCGAAGGACCTGTTTCTGTGCTGTATGACTCTATGACTAATTGGCAGAAAACTAAATTAATTTGAAACTTCACCATCATTGCTACAATCACTAATATTCATTGGTTCCTATCTGGTAACAGCTCAATATTGAAATCTTCAACTTTGTTTTCAAATCACTTCCTGGCATTGCCCCAGTTTCTCTTCAAATTTCTGCACCTCTCCCTGCCTCACATACACCTCTCCCTGCCTCACATACACCTCTCCAAAACCTCTTCCATCCAATTCTGGTCTCCTGCACATTCCAAATTTAAGTTGTTCTGCCAATCATAACCATGCTTTCAACTATCAACACCCTAACCTTGGGATCCCCTTTTTAAGCCTCTCTAACCTCACTTTCTTCAGAACCTACTATTTAAGCTTTGATTATCTATCGTAATATCTCTGAATGGCTCAGAGAAGCCTTGGGAACTTAGTCACAATAATATTTTCTAACTAAATTATTGCTGCTATAACAAACTGATTACACTAAGAATTGAAGCATTCTCCCAAAACAAGCCATCACCATAGTGATACCATCTAAAAATATTTTTTTTTTCCATAGTTTACCCAATCTGCCTCATTTAAATTGCATTTTTTAACCAATTATTTCAGTAAATGATTCAGAATTACATTGTACTCTCCATATTAACAAGCTTTTCAAAAAGGTAATTTATGGTCTTTTGGTACACAAATTATAACACAATTAAAAATGAATTAAATGAATTAAAATTAGTCAAATTCAAGGAAAGCCAAAAATAGCAGTTTATGATTTTTTTTTACTAACATATTAGTTCTGCGCTGTCATCATGCGCTATACAAACCTATCCATGGTGGCATGTGCTAAGTATGTAGTAACATATCAATGTCAATAGTACCAAACCAAAGTACACTGTGCATAAGTTGCTACATCATCCATACAGACCAGTCAGACAAGAAAATGTTTGTGCACAACAGCACCATGAACGAGCACCACATATCGGCAATGCATTGGTGACAGAACGTCATCATTCCCCTCCCAAAAGATGACGCAACTTCATATGTTGTTCATTTTGCATACAAAATGGACATTGGTGTGTAAATGACTGGATTTATATACAGCCTTTCACAGTCTCAAGGGGTTCCAAACGACTTTACAGCAAATAAAGTGCAGTCACAGTGGTAATGTAGGAGACAATGCTACAAACACTGGTAATAATGATCAGAGGGTCCATTTTAGTGAAGTCAGTTAAATAATGGAATTTGGTGAAAGGCACTGGACAGAACCTTCTTCAGAATAATGCAATGTTATTCTTCATATCCATCTATAGTATATTTAACCGATTTAATTTTCAATGTTACAACAGATTTTGCCTCAACAAGATGAGCTTGTACAAAATTATGATTTGGACCACTATGTGCACAAAAATTATGCATTACTGCTATTAGTAAAAAAAAATTGAAGCATATCTTTCAGATTTAAACCTGTGAAAATGTCATGCATGAGCTTAATACAACCCCACACAGGGTAAGTAAGAAACACTTTTGTCCAGAATTCTTAAGCGTAGAAAGCCACAGTTTGTCAGGCTGTGAGCCTGTCAATGTAAATTCCTTTTCTTTGAAGTAAAACCTTTTTTTTAAACTTGATGTTAAGACTAATTTGTAAAATAATATATTGTCATAGGTAAATGCTTTCCAAATGTAATCTAATTTAAGTAAAACACTGTAGATGCTGGAAATCTGAAATAAAAACAAATGCTGGAAGTACACAGGTCAGGCGATATTTGTGAAAAGAGAATCAGAGTTTGTTTCAGTTCAATGTTGAAGTTGCAGAGACTTCACTTTCTCGTCCAATTTATTTCCTCCAGACACACTTATTATTCAGACATCACCACTTGTGTTATTCAGTATCCCTTAACTCAACCCTATCACAGATTTTCCTTGTTGTTCTTTCTATTCTTCCCCACTTTTCTCTGAAATTTGAAACTTGTTTCACTTCTAACTTTTCCTATGGACCTGAAACTTTAATTCCATTTCTCTTTCCACCAGCTGATCATTTCTAGCATTTTCTTTTTTTATTTCAAATTATTTTTTACCTCCACTTCATCATTCAAATAGGTTTTAGGTAAAAGTTACCATGAGATCCAACTGAATTCTCAAGTTTTGAATCAGATGAAACATATTTACAAAGTAGCCAATGACCAACAGACTCTAGTAACTTTAAAATGTATTACATTAATCATTTTATAATCACGCTACATATAAACAAAAATTATAAATTTGGCAGCTTTGTCTTTCCAGCTACCAAACTAGCACTGACGGACAACAGTTTAATATTTCAAGGTTTATAAAATGTAACTGTCATTGCTTCAATGAGGCATCTCTCTAGAATTTTAAACACTACAAACTTAATATATCCAAATAGAATTAATGCCTAGAATATCCTCCATTTCCTATATATTGTGCCACATGGATGACCTTAAGTCACTGAAGTCTCAGTGATTGACTGTGCATTGAGGCTTTTGCTTTGAATGCATTGAGGATATTGCCTGAATCTCTAACTTGTGATTTAAATCATAGATTGCCAAGTTCCTATGCAGGAAAAGTACAACTATGTTAGCCAAGCTTTCACAACTGAAGTACATGTCTGGAGTACTAAAGATACAACGTTTTGTTCAAATTTGTTCTATAAAGACAGGAAATAAATTACAACACAGCTTTAACCCATTGTTGTCATCCATTGAGTTTCATTCAACATTGTATTCTGTACAACAGGCAATGACAGTTTAGTGGTTAAACTGGCAAACAAATAATCCAAAAGGCATACACAAAAATCCAGAAACACAAATTCAGATCCCACGATGGCAGGTGAAGAATTAAAATTCAGTTAAATTGAAAAATAAATTTCGTATAGCCTCAGTAATAGTAACTCCAGATTGTTGTCAAAGGCCACCTAGTTCACAAATTTCCCAGGTAACGAAGACAAGTATCCTATATAATTTCTGCACTGCCTAATCTACCTGTGCTGCCACTTTCAGAAATCCTAGGACCTGTACTCCAAGGTTCTTCTGTTCCTCAATGCTCCCTGGGACCCTGCTGTCCATTATGCATGTCCTCTCAAAGTGCATCACCTCACACTTACAAGAATTAAATTCCATCTACCATCTGCCCATCTTACTGAAGGGATGGTGGAGGCAGGTACTCTCATAACATTTAAGATGCATTTCCAGAATCCAATAGTTTAATCAGAAAACCTCATCATGCTACTTAAATGGGAAATAACATCTGGGAATAATTTCTCTTTTCAAGTTATTTCTGGTAACAGCACGAATAATTATACAGCTGTTCCTAATGCAACTTGGAAGTACCCCAAGACAACCATTGGACCGTGATTAATTTCCCAATCCCAGTTATTGATAAAAGTCATCAACACATGGATATATATCTAATAATTGTCATAAAATGATCAAGGCCATAGAAGTGGTTATGTAGAGTGAAGGAAGAAGAAAATTTTGGAATGTCAGCTATACAAGGTGTAATTTATTGACTGTGAACCACTTACATTTGCAAATTCAATCCCATCCCCATGTGCAGGATAATGTTGTACTTGAAAGTAGGAAAATTGCACAATAATGCAACACTGTTGATATCAAAATAGCCATCACAGTAATGAACTGTAGTGCAACAGGTATGCTGTATACTTATATGACATCCAATTTACCAGTTCACAACTAACAAATGAGCTATGCCCAAGAGAAAATAAATAACAGAATTGGTTATCTCAGGGATAAACTACATAAAGGGACAGGCTTAATATTTATAAATAAATCACCAATCAATGGGGACCTGCAGCATTTCAGATGGTATAATACATAATATATAAAATATAGGAAGCAGGGAGAGAGGGCAATGGTGGTGAAAGAGAGACTGTACAATAATGGTTGATTAAGGACAGTTAATCTTTTCAATTGTGTGCAATGTGCACAGTTGGTCACACATTCAACAAGAATTGAGGGGAAAACTCTGTGCTATGTGGAAGATTGTTGTGCTTGTTGGGTGTCAATCACCCCAGCCTCAGGACATCACTTCACGAGTTCCTCAGAGCAGTGACTAGTCTCAACTATTTTCAGCTACTTTCAATCACCTTCAAAGTCAGAAGTGGGGATATTCACCAATGATTACACAACCAATCCATGCCTGCATACAGCAAGGCCTGAAACAAAAAATGCAGACAAAAGCTGAAAAAGGATATTAATGACATTGTACAAGTGGCAGGCAATGGCCAACTCAAACAAGACAATCTAATCAACTACCCTTCACATTCATTACTCACACCATCAACTTCCTGGAGATGGAGCAAGGCAGCAATTTAACTGGATCAACCACATAAATAACAATGGCTACACAAGCAGGTCATACACTGGCTATACAGCCAGAAAAAAATTACTGATCTCCTGACTTCCCAAGGCCATTCCACCATCTTCAAAGCACATGGTAGGAATTTGATGGAATGTTCTCCATTTCCCTCCAGCAAGGTCAACTCCAACACTCAAAGCTCCATACATCAAGGGCAAAGCAGCTCATTTAACTGCCACCTTCATCACCCTAACCATTCACCATGACTGCAATGTGCATCATCTATTCAGTACCAGTATCTATTTACAAGGCTATTCAACAACATAGATGGACCAAAATTTGATTAACAGGAAATACCAGGAAGATAAGCTACACTTAGGGTGGATAAATTACCTGGTCCAGATGGAATGAAACAGAAGATTGCTAAAAGATGGGAGTAAATTGCAAAGGTCTTAGCCATAATCTTCCAAACATCAATAGATTCAGGGGTAGTGCCCATGGATTGGAAAAATGCAAATGTTAACACCACTGTTCAAAAAAGGATCAAGAGAGTATAAAGATTAACTCTGTAATTACACACCAATGAGTTTAACCTTGGTGGTGGGAAAGTAATCAGAAACAATAATTATGGGCAAAATCATCAATCACTTGGACTGAAAAGTGGCCAGCTGGCAGCCACTTTCAGCTCACCAGTAATGCTAGTCCCTGACCACATTGCTGAGTGCATGGAATCTCCCAGCCTATGTGTCATTGGGCAGTCCCCACCGTGCGTGGGGGTAATCACAGATGCAGCTATGACTTTCAGAAACAAGTTATTTACAATATCATAATGCATGCAGACAAAGTTCTTGAAACTAGCTCAAGTCTTATTAAATGAAAATAGAAAATACAAGTAGTACTCAGCAGATCAGGAAGCATCAGGAGAGGGAAACAATTAGTTTTTTTTCAGGTCAATGACCTTTCATCAGTGAAGTTTCTTTGAACTGAAACATATACTGTTTCTTTCCACAGACGCTGCCTGACATCTGCTAAATGCATCTAACACGTTCTGTTTGTGTTTCAGATTTCCCATACCTGCAATGTTTATTTTCGAAATTGGTGTAATTGGCTGAAAGGATGTGATCTCACTCTGCTCAGTATCACCATAACTAAGCTTTGTTCCTGTTTGTTGGATTAATTATACAGTAATGCTCAATAGGGATTTTGAAGCTGTAGATTTGATGTGGTGTAGAACTAAACATATACTAGATTTGCTCTGGACAAATAAAAACAGGATTGCCAACTGCCATGAGTGAATGGATTAATGCCATCAACAAATATGAGACACCATTGAAAACTTTACTGAACCACTGTATTCAAACTTCATTAAAAAGGATTTGATTACACTAAGAGCATAGGATAAGATCAAAATAATAAGGTTTTAATACCAAAGGGTGGAATTCGATGAAGATTTATAATGTGATTTTTAAACACTTTGCTCGATCTTAAAATATTGAATGTTAAAATCTCAGTGAGGATATTTTTATTTCCACATTATTTAATAATAATTCAATATGGATGTCATGAATTGCCTTCCAAATTCAAAAACATGATTTGAGAATATGCCTTAAATGCTGGTCTCATAAGTAAGCATAATGGACAGACACAGGATTCTGAAGGAGAGATTGCCAGATTCTGGGCTTGCCACATTTTACTCTGGGCCAGGAAACCAGAAAAGGGCAGGTCAGATGTCTTGGTCCATATGCACCTCTCCTTAGCAGAAAAACAGCAAAACTCGGAATGCAAAGCCACCTCCATTTTACAACTGTGTTTTCTTAAACAAAAATAAAAATCAAGACAGGCAATCATAACCATTTCTCCCCATAAATTCAAGTCTGGGCTGTTCAGGCTATGTACTCAAAACTAATCAGTTTCAAGCAAATTGAAGTTTAAATGCATCTATTTTAGTGTTAATAAATACAGACCTTATATTGAATGCTTGGAACAACACATAGGCATTCTCTACTGGCTCTAAAGTCTATACAATATTTCAATCCTTTGAGAGTTTGATTAAGCCAAAAAGTTACTAGCTAATGAATTATGTATTTATTCCACCCACTAAACCAAACCACTTTCATAATCATGTGTAAATTTTTAACAGCTTTTTGCTAATTCGTGCATGAAATCACGACAGACAACCCTAAGTGCATTTTCATGCTGTTACATAATGTATAGTTGTCAGTTTAGTCGTGGTTTCGCCATGCATTTGAGTTGAAAATAATCATCCATGCAATTAATATCATTTTGTCTGATTATGGAAAATTACTCAGCTATGAAGTGAACAGCAAATGTCACTTACATGGATGATTTGAATTTGGATTCAATTTAAATACCTTTGTTCAGCGAGAGCTGCAAATTAATTCAATTCAGGCTTCGCTCAAAGCATTTCAAAAAACACTAACAGGACTTAAAATCACAGCAGTACCAAGATACCCACACACAGTATCCAAGATGTAAGAGTAAAATGACATCATTTGCATTGCTTGACAGCTAAACAGAAATTACTAACCCTCCCTAGCCTCACCTACACAATTCCAGTACTGGACACTGACAGCCTTTGAAGTGGACAAGTGAAATCTAATCTGCAATTAAGAGGAAGGTGCTGAAATCAATGGATCAAAGTGCTGTAGCAATTAACAATGGCTGTCCATAGGAGAGAGTGTGCACCATAATATTTGAACACTGCACTGAAGGTCTTGATTGAAGAGATGGAAAAGAGAAGAACTGCATTGTACTATCATGAGGCCAATGCAAACAGTAAAACTCCAAAAACATGAATGCGAGTTCAATGTCTTTCGATACTACAATTAACCAGAGTGAAAGAAGGGATCTCCAAATACTTAATGCTACCAGCTGTAGCACTAACCTTATACAATGCTCAATTCATCACACTCTCAACCAGTCATATAAATCATGAATACCCAATGCCCATGTTTCACCTTGCTTTCATACACAAAAGATTTCTGCAAGCCTCATGATCAGATTTCACAGTTTGAAACACTGCTAACTGTTCAACTTTGACAGCTACATTTTCCAAACATACTGGATGACACAATTTCCTTCCTCTTAAAGAGGACAGCAGAAGCAGCAGGTACGAGCCTGAGGAAGATTGGTATGCGAACATTTCATAACTTCCACGAAGGAGACAATAAAGGGAAATTGCTGAAAATACCCTTGAGGCTGAAGCTACTGAAGACTAAAGTGTTTGGATATAAATCCTCTTCTCACCCTATTTCTTATCTGACAAACATTTTTGACCAAGAAACTGACAAAAATACATATATTTTCTACCTTCTCCTCTCCTTTGCCAGAACCTATGCTAGTCCTTTTTTTTCCCAGATACTAAACCATAACCTATCCAGGAAGGGGAGAAAGAGCAATTAGATTACATACTAGTAACTAGCAGGGGACACATACACACAAATTAGAGGATACAAGGTGACAGGATAGGCACATGGTGAGATGCCAAGCATCTGGCAGCTGTAACCTGCTCACTGGAGGGCATTGTTGCATCTGTGCTGCTTTGGAGATTCCAATAATAAATTCAACGGAAAGGATTCAAAATATTTTTTTTTTCTCTTTCAAGTGGCTCATGTAAGTACAGAACAGCAATTTTCATTCAAGCCATATAATTACATCAGTCTATTAATCTGACAACCCCTTCATTTTTGTGGTAGGATGCTGGGTTAGGACAAAAGGACATAAGAAAAAGGAGTAGGAGTAGACCATCTGGCCCTTCAAGCCTGCTGAGACATTCATTAAGATCACAGCCAATTTACCTCAACACCAAATTTCCTGTATTCAATGGGATCTTTCTTCTCAACTCTACAGAATACAGGCCTAATCTACTCAATCCCCTCCCATACAGCACACTCTATTCACACCTGAAATCAGTCTAGTAAATCTTCACTGCTTTCCCTCTACAGTCCTTTAAGGAGACCAAAGCTATGCACAATACTCTGGGTGAGGTCTCACCAAGGTTACACGTAATTGCAGCAAAACATCTTTACTCCTGTACTCAAATCCTCCTGCAATAAAGGCCAACCTACCCTTTACCTTCCTAATTGCTCGCTGTACTTGCATGTCAGCCTCAGTGTACCTTTGAAGATCATTACCTAATCTCTCACCATTCAAAAAATATAACTTACTTTCCCATTTTGAACACCAAACTATATCACTTCACATTTTCCCCCCACATTATATTCCATCTGCCATGTTTTTGCCCATTTACTCAGTGTGGCTAGATCCCTTTGAAGAATCTTTACACCCACTCCCTTATTCACATCCCATCTAACTTAATATCACCAGCAAACTTGGAAATATGATAGCTGATCCTCTCAGCCAGATTGTTAATAGACAGTGAATAACTAGAGTCCCAAGCTCCAATCCAAAGCATCCCATTAGTCACAACCTGCCAACCTGAGAGAGATCCATTTATTCCCACCCTTTCCTTTCAGTTCAATAACCAATTCTCATTCCACATCAGTATAATACCCTTAATTCCATGTGCTCTACCTCTGCTGAACAACTTTTTGTGTAGGACCTTATCCACTGGTTCCCCACGATTTATTTCATTAGATATGGCCTCAAAAGAGCTCCAATAAATTAAACATTTCCTTTTCATAATCCCATTATTCTTTAAGGTGTTCTAATTTTACATTCATTATGGCTACCAGCATTTCCCCTACTGCTGACATCATAACTGGTCAGTAGCTCCCAACTGTCTCTCTCCTTCCCATCTTAAATAATGGGTTCTTACTTACTACCCACAGGAACACTGAGGAACAAAATCCAGAATCTATAGAATTTTTGGTGATGATAACCAGAATTCACCATCTCTACACCTTTTTTTGTGGGGGGAGGGGGTTTAATTGGCTTTTAGTTGCACCATTTTCTCTACTTTTTTTTAACTAATACTTTTGTGCTTCACCTCCTCATTCTTATAGAGAGCCGTGATCCTCTTGAGCTTTAGGCAATTTTTTTGTACCTTCTTCTGCACAGCCAGTGTAGCCGGAGACATGTCAAATATTCCATCAAGCTTTGGGAGGATATTTTGATTAGAAAGAGATGCTGGGAGCTAAAGAACAAAGAGCACAGTGTGAGAAAGCCATATGGTCAACAGCTGGTCAGTATATATGAGAAAATAGAGTTGTGCCAACACATAGCTGAGGCTGGGTATAGAACAAGAATGTTTTAGGAATTGCCATCCTGCAACAGAAACAGTCTAATGTATTGCAAAAGCAATATTCAGTTTGGCACTCTTATAATTAATGAATCAAATTTTTGAGTTTACTCGTATGTTATCTTGCATTTCTTTATCAATTTCTTGTCCACCTTTGCCAAGTTCCAAGATGCTCCCAATACTCAAGACCTATTCCTATTTCTGCCAACATGGTCTGTTCTGTGCAATTACAGCTACATATGCAGGAAATATTTTCTACTTTTCGGTTGTATCTGGGCTCACACATAGAGATACCCACGAGCATGCCAGAAGGTCAAAGTCCTGCAGTGAATCCATCACAAGGATGTTTGGGGGGAGGGGATGGGTTGCAGTGAACTCCATCTGAATATCCAAGGCACAAACAATGCAGTGATAATTTTTTTGCAAGGATAGAGTTATAGTTTTACCAGGTGTCACATTTCAATGATGACCTCTCAACAGACTTCTCAAGCAATATTCATTCAAGTTTGGGAATTTCACTAGAGCCATCAAGATAAACTCCCAAACCTGAGAGAACCTTCTGCCACCACCACAGATCTATTAAAAAACAAGTCTCTAGTCTAATCTATTAATTTCCTAACCCACCACCATTGAACTTAGACTTAGCACAATTGGCAAATCGGATCAGAAAATTCAAGGGCAAAATAAAAACAAGTCCTTTTATTATAAACCAATGTTACATAGGCATTGCAAGTTAAGCCACAGATGTACAATTTCTTTATTGATATTAAAGGGATGAGAAGTAGGTGTTGCACTGCAGTAGTAACATTATTGAATCAGTAATATTGTGCCCAATTCTATTTAGTCCTTTACTCACAAGGGCATTATTCATTTCCCCATCACAAGTTGCCCTAAAACCATGGCATTTGACACCATTTCACAGGATAATTAAACAACGGCCACATTACAGTGAGCCTGGAGACAGGCAAGCCAGACCAGCTAAAGACAAATTAATCCAGAGAATGGGAGTTAAAATCCTGCTATGTCAGTTTGACAACTTGAATTCAGTTCTTTAAAAAAAAAGCTGGGAATAAAAACTTGGACAAGTAAATAGGCCGTCAGGTTATCTTAAAAATGGTTCAATCCATTAAGCATTTATTTTATTCATCAAGAAACTTCTATGACATTACTGAATATAAGCTGCACAATGAGTTAAAAAGGAATGCCTTATTGGTTTATTATTGTCACTTGTACCGAGGTACAGTGAAAAACCTGTTTTGCACACTGCTCGTACAGATCAATTCATTACACAGTGCATTGAGGTAGTACAGGGTAAAAACAACAACAGAATATAAAAGTAAAGTGTCACAGCTACAGGGAAGTGCATTGCAGGTAGGCAATAAGGACCAAGGTCAAACAAGGTAGATTGAGAGATCAGGAGTCATCATATAAGGGAACCATTCAATAGTCTTATCACCATGGGATAGAAGCTGTCTTTGAGCCTGGCGGTATGTGCCCTCAGGCTCCTATATCTTCTGCCTGATGGGAGAGGGGAGAAGAGAGAATGACCCGGATGGGTGGGGTCTTCGATTATGCTAGCTGCTTCACCAAGGCAGCGAGAGGTACAGATAGAGTCCATGGAGGGGATGCTGGTTTCCGTGATGTGCTGGGCTGTGTCCACAACTCTCTACAGTTTCTTGCAGTCCTGGGCAGAGCAGTTGCCATACTAAGCCGTGATACATCCAGATAGGATGCTTTCTATGGTGCATCGATAAAAGTTGGTGAGTGTCAAATTTATTTAGCCTCCTGAGGAAGTAGAGGTGCTGGTGAGCTTTCTTGGCCATGGTGTCTATGTGGATGGACCACGACAGGCTATTGGTGATGTTCACTCTAAGCAACTTGAAGCTCTCAACCCTCTTGACCTCAGCACCATTGATGTAGACAGGTGCATGTACACGGCCCGCTTTCCGGAAGTCAATGACCAGAGATGAGTGTAGGGCCAGGGAGGTGGCGTCCACTATAGACCTGTTTCAGCTGTAGGCGAATTGCAGTTGGTCGAGGTTGTCTTGGAGTCTGGAGTTAATGCGTGCTATGACCAGCCTCTTGAAGCACTTCATGATGGTGGATATCAGAGCCACTGGTAGGTAGTCATTAAGGCATGTTACCTTGTTTTTCCTTAGGTACTGGGATGATAGTGGTCTTCTTAAAACAGATGGGAACATCAGATTCAAGCAGGGAGAGGTTAAATATGTCTGCAAATACCCCTGCCAGCTGATCAGCACAAAATCAGAGCACATGGCCAGGGACACCATCCGGGCCAGATGCTTTCCTCAGGTTCACTCTCCGGAAGACTGATCCTACATCCTCGACAGTGACCATGGGTTCAGTTGCATTAGAGGCTGTCAGGGTGGGTGGTGAAAATCCACTCCCCTTCTGTTCAAAATGCACATAGAATGCGTTAAGCTCATCAGGAAGGGATGCGCTGTTGTTGACTACGCTGCTCAACTTCATTTTGTAGCCCATTATAGAATGTAAGCCCTGCCACAACTGACGGCATCAACTTATCAGCTAACATTCATTGTTTTTCAGTAGTCACACAGCCAGAGGAGTTTGTTATTAAATAATATAACAGAAGAAATTGCAACCAAACATATCGAGCATTTTCAAACTTGAACAATTTGTCAATTCTCTTACACTGAGGAATATTTTAATCAGTATTCACCAGTGTGTGCTCCTTACAAGAAAACTAGAAAGATTCCTAAAAAAATATTAAAATTTAAAGCCACAATTAACATATTTCACTTTGTTTTATTTTGCAGTTAAAATTTATTGTACAGGACAATACATTGACCATATTACACAGCATTTAGTTTACATTGATACACACTTGCAAGATAACTTGTAATTGATATCTGGAGAAAAATTGCACGTTTGCTTTTTGAAAGATGTAGTGTCTATTTTGATAAATGCATTTTTGATGATTCACATTTAAAACAAAATACTGTGATGAAGACAAGTCTCCATTTGAATAATAACCATTCTACTGTACACTGGATACTTTTACTTTGTTACAAGGATATGTGATACTACACAACTGAACGACAGGCAATTTTTAGGCAAAAGAGAAAACTTTCTATGCAGTTCAATTGGTCTTGGTTTTCCATTCACTTTCTGTGGGCAATCTACTTTGAAAATCACAGAATTTAAATGCATGAGAATGTGAGAATATGATGAAATTATATTCAAGAAAACACTGCACCTGGGATCTATTGTGACATAGATCAAACTATAGCACTTGTTTAACACTATTACTAGCATGAGGAGTCATGATGACAAAAATTTTAATGGGGTGATATGCATGAAAATATATATTAGTTTCCTGATAAAATTCATAATTAAAATATCAAAAAAATTGAGGCAGCAGAAAATGTAGTTTGTCATATTATTGACCATATTATCACTTGAGTGGTAAAAAGCTTGGACTGACAAGTGGCAGTTAACAGTCATGCTGTACAAATGCCTTATAATAACCATCACAATTGAAAGACCTCTAACTAGGTCTCCAACTGTCTGTGAACATGCAAGGTTCCACATAACACCTATGACTAACCAGAAGATTCAGTGTGTTGACTATAGTGGCATGGTATCTGTAAAAAGCAGGGCAGAGGCTAGCATTCTGCAATGTTTAGCTCATTTCATCAATACTCAATGAACTTCCATAGATGACAAGTGGTGACAAGAGGATAGTTCTATAATTTTTCCCAATGCAATCTGAAACTCAATTATTTCTACATCCCACTCAATTTGATAATTAGAAGGATTTATGCTTAAGTGTGTAACTGCTGTGTGATGACAACCACCTTATCCTTACAAACTCCAATTTGGAAGGTGGTTTCACCACATTATCATAATAACTCATAACTCATTGGCATGTGCCAGAATGACTATTGCTGATCTTACCTGCCTCATGGCTCCAGAAAAGCTTTCACAGTGAGAAAGGGTGGATAACGAATTTCATACCATTAATTCAGACTACAAGTCTCATTTCAGTGCTGCATAAACATGGTTGAGTCTTGTAATTTAGCTCTACAGGAATCCCTACAAATGTTGTGCTTGCTAGGTATGATATAATCATGGCAAATGAAAACTTGAATCATTAGGAAAAACGAGTTTTAAAACAAAATACTATGATGAAGATAATTCTCCATAGGGATAATTGTCATTCTACAGAAGGCAATAACAATAAGGGGCAGTGGTTGCAGAAATAATCATCGTCCCTCGATGAGCTAAAAGGAGAAAATACATCAGTAAGAATTTCAAAGGTGCCCTTGATTGGTACAGAGATGGTTTCCCTCTTGCTCTAGGTGAAGTAAAAATGTTTATTTACAATTGGTGCATTTCCCAATCTGGTATGCCGACTCTGGTTGGACATAATCCTCAAGGTCTTGTCAGGTCAAATTGTCTTGCGTGATGTTTGGTCATGTAACTTTCAACTTTCAAAGTGTATAATTTCACGACATTTTCAAACATTATATCATTTAGTTAAATGACTCAGTATGAAGTCTTTTCGCTTTGTAAAATACACAATTTTGAATTACATGAACTACTGCATAATCTGCAAATCAAATACAAAATCCAATGTGTTAGAAGTACTTAAGGATAAGTGTTTTTTAAATAAAAATTACTCTTGATGTTTGTACAGCCTCGACTGTTTTGAGTCACACTGTTAACTTCAATTCACGGCTTGTGGATGGCGCTGGAAGGGCCAGTGTTTGCTGCCCATATGTAACCGCAGCAGTCCTTGGAAGTAATCTCACCTTTCTGCTGTGGGGATTTTGATCCAGAGTCACAGAAGGGAGGATAATATTAAAAAAGAGAATCAATATCCAAGTGCATTTTAGACGAGCTTGTACTTGGGCGTTCTCAGATGCCCATGGGTCCTATCCCTCTAGGTAATTTGGAAGAGGATGTTAAAGCCACTACATTGAGAGGGGGACTTGAGTAGATAAGACTTCAGTGGGCTGGGAGCAGACAGGAGGGATCAGTGGCCTTGAACAGAAATTGGAAGCATCAGAAGAAAGTGGAGGCTTTGGTATGCCAGTGGATCAGAGTACTTAGATCATAAGGAGCAATTATGAAGGGAAAGTGAAATTTGAATGGTTCTGGAGGAGATTAGATGAGTGAGAAATGTTTTTTTAGAAATGTCGAGGAGAGTTACGAACCAGAGTCATTTCAGAAAGCCTGTGACGAGACAATAAAAGGCTGGTGATTGAGTTCTTAAATTAATAATTTTCTAAATACTTGATACTACCGGAATAGCACTGTTTAATTGCTTTCATCTATCACCACCATAATTTAGACTGCTCCATTTTAGTCTGTTACTGCTTTTACAGTGCCCGATTTTCCAGATATTTTTAAACCAAGTATATTCAAAACATTCATTTCCATTATTTTTCCTTCAATGCTTCACTTGCACTAAAACTGGAATATCGATTCTCCAATAAGAAAAAGAACATTGCTCATCACAGGAACATCTAAAATAAATTGAGATTTGGAACACCAATTTGCTCAGGTTAAGGTTCAAGGCATAATAGACTGCACCATGTGGCGCTGCAAGCTTCATTAATCAATTCAGAACTTTCTATGATGAACAAAAGCCATCACTTCCTTAATATCCTTTTTGTGGGTGATGGCCAGCAGACCTTCATAGTCAAGGCTTGCATCCAGGAATCTGCACTCATTCTGTAGCAGTCCACCACACTGCCAGAATATTCAATCTGACAGAGAATAGGACCCTTCTTGGAGAACAAAAGCTATGTCTTCTGTTTCTATTACTCACCCCAGTTTGGACATGTTGTTGTGCAGGAGAGAGCACAATTATATGGCTGCAAGGAGTTCAGAAGGGATCAACAGAGCTATTATGCTGCCTATACCCTTCAGGGGTCACCTTACAGTGCACTTCAGATGGTTTCACTCTTTATTCTTGTCTGCAGGCTGCAATACAATCTGGCATCCACTGGGGCATAGCCATATGCATAGATGTTATCTGTTGCTATTAACCTTGACCAGGCATTGAAGTCATTGACACTGGCAGCAGGAAACTTATTGGGTATTCAAACCTCAACTATCTCTTCTTAGTGTGACTTCATTTCAGCCCTTGGCAATTCTCTAGGACCTCAAGCATGCAAACTCTCTTCAGGTCCTCACCTCCTGACCAATATTGGAGTACACATCGATGAAACACCTGAGGCCTGTGCCTTGGGTCTACAATGCTCCCAAGCTGCGCAGCCTCTTCCAACAGTGGTTGCATTAAGAGCAAACCTCCCATTTAAGTCCAACAAGACATCAATTCGTTATATTCCGCTGGTGTACAGGACTCCTGAAAATACTCAGCTAATCATAAGTGGAGCTTTCCAATCACCCAAGTTCCTGCAGAAGATTCAAATACAAAAAATCACGTGGTAATGGCAATGGTACAAATGCCATATGCACCTTGTAGAGCACCAGTTTAGCACATTTTTATGAATGATTGGATTTCAGGACAACCTTCTTCCTATAGCCTTAAAATTGAAGCAATACAAATATGATTAATGTTTTCAATGGGCTAGAGGGCTCATTTTTGAAACAAGCGCATTTATCATGTTTAAAAAGCAATGAGAAAGAAGTGATATATTCTCTTTATGCTGCTGAGCACATATTTTGTATTGGTTTTTATTTCCCTTTGGGCATGCATCTATAGCATAAATGAAAAAAAATGTTCCTTAGAATATAAGAGTGGACATCGTCAATAGTGCAGCTATTGTACTAACTTAAATGCTGAAATAACAGTCCATGGTGCCCTAAAGCTCTGCAAATATCTTTTAGAGCTTATTTAAATTAATCCTATTAAATGGAAGTGTAGTCATGAATATACAATTTCAATTTAAATATTTCTGGAATTTGAGGAAATGATCACAGATAATTAAACTTGCAGTTTGTGATTGAGACTACTTACAAGTACTGTAAACTGAATGACAAAGATTTTAGGTGTGCACGTAGAAATCTTAATTTTCTTGTTTTCAGGGTAAAGCTTTTAAAAAGGAAAGACAATCTTTTAAGATGTGTCATTTGTTTTAAACCTAAAATATGCAAAACAATGCTTAGACTTGACAGATGGATTAATTACACTAATTTTTCCAAAAGTGAACTGGCAAAATTATTTTTAATCCTCATGCTGACACAGTAGAAATGCATGTTGAACCTATGCATGTTATAGCAGTTTCTCCTCTAAAAAAGAGAACATCCTATTTCCACAACTTTTTGGGATCACAGAAGTGTTATCAACAAAGTGGAAACTCAGCCTTTTAAAGTAATATTTTATTATTTTATTAAGATGATTCATGAAATGCAAAATTGATTTTAAGTGTAGAATAATGCCCAAAGCTCAATCACCAAAGCTGGCCATCACTTAACATCCAAGACCTGACTGATCCAGAACCTCCCACTAACAGCACACCTTGCCACATTTAAAACAAAGCAAACAGTAACATTTCTGTTCCCACCTGCTTACTTTCACCAACAGGTAAACAATGCTAGGCCACAAGTAAACATTGATAGGCATGATAAAAAAAAAGATAAGCAGGTGTGAGATTCTACAGTACTGTCTTTTTTTGTCAGGTTTATTCACTGGAAGTTGCAGTATTTAAGCAAATGAAGATCTTTTGAGACTTGCAACCACTTTATAAAATTGTAAAATAAGTGATCTTTAAATAATTTTTTTCATTAAAATAACTAAATATTATACTTAAACATGCATTTCTTTACTTCAGTGGCATATCCAATTTTATCAGACAAAAAACTGAGAGGTTTGTAACAAATTAATTTAACTAAGGATTAAAAATATAATCAGCCTTTCCATATAAAAAGCCTCACTTTTAGCTAAGTATGACTCTTCGTAATTGGGATGAATATTTCATGGCAACATTTAAAGTGAATGCCACAATGCATTGCAATACAGAATGTATTCATTTTGCTGCAATAATTTTAATTTCATAAAATACCAGAGGTGTTTCCAATGAATTGACTTTGATTTTAGTAAAGGACCAATTGACATTCTGTGATATTGTTTATGGAGAGTCAGAGCTTTCAAAGCGAATATAATGCCACACATATCAAAGGAAGCCTAGAACCTGGAGGTGCAGGGAAAGAGGCTTAAGGTCTTGTAGCCGAAGACCTCAGTAACAATAAAAAAATACTTACTAATTATCATCTCATCAAGGAAACTATTGTAATTGAAAATTAACTCTACTGATCTAGAAATTGCAAAAAACCCTGAAAAGAATTGTGTGAGGCCCAAGGCATCATTCTCAGTACAACAGGGCTTACACACCAAACCTCGTTCACGCACTTTCCATCACTTCAGCAGCAGGCTGGGAGTAAACAAGTGGGGGGGAGGGCGGTGTCATGGGAGGCTGAGATAAAATAGAGTTGGGGGCAATATAGTGGAAAGGTAATGCAGCTTGTTTTTATGGGTTAAGATTGCCCACATCAGCTGATGTCAAAAGAATAAGGGGCTCATTCCTTATCATAAATATCTGCACAAATCCTTCCACTATTAGGTCCCGGTGGAATTATCAGGGCAAATCTCAACTCTCTCCACCCATCACACATTTAAACATGAACTTGGGCTGATCTTATCCATGTGCTGTCTGGAGGCTAGTTAATTACATAATAACAACAATGCCTTTATTCTAAACAGTTGTTCCATTTTTAACTTGTACTATTAATATTTTTGGTACCCATGAGACAACTGGCTTCACAGTACTACTTGTAGCCTTCCAAGAGTTTAATTTCATCTGGGCTGTAAAACTGCCAGTGAACCTCACACCCAGCCTTGCAAACTGCCTGCTCCTCCTCCCAATACACCACCAACCATGCTCCATGGCAGAGTACCGTTAGAATGGACCAGCCCCCTACCCCCATCACCCTTTCCCAACACTCTTTTGATATCTACCCAACTGAACTGACCTCCTCCCTTGCCTGGCAACCTGCTGCCTTTCTGCCAAGCACCTGTGGGCAGGAACTCAAACAGTAAAAGCAAAACTGAGATTCTGCAATTGAAAACCAGACGTTCATGAAACCAATTCTTCCAGATATCCTGAGTTTAGACAACTTCCACTCACTGCAAACATCTTATCTCCCATCCAAATTCTAGGTTTTCAGATCTGGTGGCACATCAATGGGCCATTTCCTCCAAAGGTCTACTGACACTTACTTCTGTAACTGAAGGCACTTAGCAGCATTTCTTTTCAATGATGCGCAAACTTCTGATTTGCCTGCTCTCAATCCAGAAAGGGCCTCTGTTGTGATGCTAAGCTCCCTGAACACACCTTCAACTGCTAGCTATAAAGTAACACCAACATGAGGTGATACATCAGGACTGCTAAAATCTCAGGAGGTAAGTTTGCATCTGCAGCCCACAGGCAGAGGGAGGGAGTAAATGGCCCGAAGGACCTGCGTCTACGCTGTATCTCCCGATGACTATGCCTGCCTCCTGGGCCTGACTGAGAAGGTGCCCAGGATTAACTATCCATTTCCTCATCAGGAGCATGGCAGAAATCAGGACGAAGAGAGATCCCAATTCTGAAGTCTGCTTACTAAGCACAGCAGGCTTGTTCGGGAAGGAGGAGAAAATCTCAAATCCACCCCCTCACCTGCCCCTCCCACCCAGCTACAATCTGGATGATGCTCTTAGTTCCCGACTCAGTGAGCTCTTGGACAAAATTAACAGGAGCAAGGAGCTTCAAGATGGGCAATAAATGCTAGCAGTGCCAGTTACATCTAGATCCTGTGAATGAATAAAAGCTGTGGTGGCACAGGATGCTGGATGAGCTGGTCTTGTGGGCCCAGTCCATCATGGCTTATTGAAAGCCTAGAAAGAGAAGGATCTTCAAGACCTGAGAGGATGAGTGTGTGCTATCGAGAACATACTGAGTTTTCCCAAACCAGAAGCCCTGGATTAATCAAGAGATTCGCAGTCTGCTGAGGGCTAGATCTGTGGCGTTCAAGACTGGCGATCCAGAACCTACAAGAAGTCCAGGTACAGAAGGCCATTGTGAGAGCAAAAAGGCAACTCCATGTGAAGTTAGGGACAATCAGATACACGACAGTTGTGGCAGGGTTTGCATGCCACTACTTCCCATAAGGCGAAACCTAACAGCATAATTGGCAGTGATGCTTCACTCCCTGATGAGCTCAACACCCTTTATGCACGCTCTGAAATGGAGAATAACACTACACCTGTGTGAATCCCCACAGCATCCGGCAACTCTGTGATCTGTCTCAGAGGCCAACTTCAGAACATCCTTCAAGAGGGTGAACCCTCGCAAGGCGCGAGATCCTGACAGTGTACCTGGCAGGGTACTGAAAATCTGTGCCAACCAACTGGCTGGAGTGTTCAAGGACATCTTCAAGCTCTCACTGCTGCAGTCGGAGGTTCCCACCTGCTTCAAAAGGGTATCAATCATACCGGTGCCCAAGAAGAGCAGGGTGAGCTGCCTCAATGACTATCACCCGGTAGCATTCACATTGACTGTGATGAAATGCTTTGAGAGGTTGGTCATGGCTAGAATTAACTCCGGCCTGCGCAAGGACCTGGACTCACTGCAATTTGCCTACCACCACAACAGGTTTACAGCAGATGCAATCTCATTGGCTCTCCACTCGGCTTTGGAGCACCTAGACAACAGCAAAACATATGTCAGGCTGCTGTTTATTGATTACAACTCAGTATTCAACTCCATCATCCCCTCAGTACTAATCAACAAGCTTCAAAACCTGGGCCTCTGTTCCTCCTTCTGCAATTGGATCCTGGACTTCCTTATTGAGAGACCACAATCAGTGCGGATCAGCAATAACATCTCCTCCTCGCTGACAATCAACACAGGCACACTTCAAGGACTCTTGACTCCTGCTCGACTCTCTCTACACTCATGACTGTGTGGCTCAAACACCATTTATAAATTTGCCAATGACATCACTGTTGTTGGCAGAATCTCAGATGGCGATGAGGCGGCATACAGGAGTGAGAGAGATCAGCTGGTTAAGTGGTGTCGCAACAACCACACACTCAATGTCAGCAAGACCAAGGAATTGATTGTGGACTTCAGGAAGGGGAAGTCGGGAGAACACACACAAGTCTTTAATGAGGGGTCAGCGGTGGAAAGGGTGAACAGCTTCAAGTTCCTGGGCATCAACATCTCAGGATCTATCTTGCACCCAACATGTTGATGCAATTATGAGGAAGGCACGCCAGCAGCTCTACTTCATTAGGAATTTGAGAAGACTTGGTATGTCACCAAAGAATCTTGCAAATTTCTACAGATATATTGTGGAGAGCATTCTGACTGGTTGCATCACACCTGGTACGGAGTCTCCAATGCACAGGATCGAAAGAGGCTGCAGAGGGTTGTAGACTCAGCCAGCTCCATCACGGGCACAATCCTCCCCACCATCAAGGACATCTTCAAGAGCTGGTGCCTCAAGAAAGCAGCACCTCAAGAAGCCAGCATCCATCAAGGACCATCGGCATCCAGGACATGCCCTCTTCGAGTTACTACCACCAGGGAGGTGGCATAGTAGTCTGAAGACCCACACTTAACATTTCATGAACAGATTCTTCCCTTCTGCCATCAGATTTCTGAAGGGACCATGAATCATGGACACTACCTTGTTATTCCTCTTTTGCACTATTTATTTATTTTTGTAGCTTATAGGAATTTTTATGTCTTGCACTGTACTGCTGTTGCAAAACAACAAATTTCACAACATATGTCAATGATAATAAACCTGATTCTGAGCTGGGTTGAAAACTCGGACGAAACTTAGCAAGTGAATTTGTGAATCCAACCACTTATGGTCAGAGAGACCCTGTACTACACAGGCCTCAATCAGCTGAGCCTCGCCTCCCCTCAGGACACTGCACACAAGGTGTGCTCCAAATATTTATTTACTTTTGTAACTTATAGGAATTGTCCATAAGAGGTAGTGTCCATGGGTTACACGTGAACACCGAGCTTGAGTACTTCAGTCTTTGGAAGATCAGCTCCAATGGCCTAAGATCTCAAGTGAGACACAAGAGACTGCAGATGCCGGAATCTGGAGCAACAAACAATGTGCTAGAGGAACTCAGCGGGTCAAGCAGCATCTGTGGGAGGAAAGAAATCATTGACGTTTCGGGTCGAAACCCTGCATCAGAACTGAGATCAGATCTCAGATGATATGGTTTAGCACATTTTTGAAGAGACATTAATCAACAGTGAATCAAATAAAACAAATAACTGGAATTTAAAACTTACTGCCCATAAATTGATCACTCTAGAAGTGCACAGTAATCAAAATGTATCCTTATACACTGCTGAACAGCCAAAATATCTTGAAGATGGAGAGGAGCCAACTTCCTCAACTGCTGCAGTGATTGTGGTGAAGGAATTCCGATATTACTAGGTGGTCAGTTCTAGAACTGACAAATGAAGTGATACATTTGCTGTAGGTCAGGATGGCATATGAGTTGCGCATCACCTTGCTGATGCTGGAGTATTTACTTCCTTTTGCCCTTCTAGTGCTGTAGAAGAGCTTTGGCACATCTTTCTCATTCATAATGTAAATAAAGACAGTCTTCCTCACCATCTCCTTCCTTTAGAAAAACTTCACTCTTTACCTTTCCTTGCTGTAACTTATCCATTCTGATTTTTCCTCATGCTGTACATTACAGCCTTCATATCATAAAATGTGCTGTGATAATTTTCCAAGCACAAGGAACACTAAAGATTTCTAAGTTATTGGTTTCATCTTGATCTTAGATAAGTACAATAATATTATATCTTAAAAATCATTTTCAATATCATAAATGTCAGGATACTTTAAGCTTTTCAAGATCTACAAAAAGTTTTTCTCCTCTCGAAGTTTTGCTCTGTGCATTAGTTTTGCTGCCTCCAGTAAAATATTAATCATTTATTCCATTTTCACCACACCCAAATGATGACTGCAGTTATTTCCCAATTTATTCCCAAAAATACTGTACTTCTGTATCCACCTGTAAACAAATGTTCTGTAGAAAAGCATACCTTTAACTTTGAATCCAATTTTGTTCTCTATTTACAGATGGATACAATTCAGAAACTGGAATGTTCACACCTACTCTAACCTTAAAAGTATAATTAACGGAGGAAGTTTATATTATTCACCTCAACATACTTGAGATTAAAGAGGACATGATTCAACTGCTTTAATAGTGAAAGGGATCAATAAACTTCTCACTAGATTAGAACACGGATGATAAGGATATGGAAATATACACTTGTACTGATCTCCAGTATTGACATTTTGCAGACAGATGTGACGAATAACAAATGTTGGAGGTTTACACCCATTAGTACCCATCATATGTTCTTAAGCAGTGCATTTAATGACATACAAGCAGACCCATCACTCCAGGAAGCCTGCAAATGAGGACTGAAACCAAACCCAATCTAAAATATAGTTACACATTTTTGTATTAATGAATTGATACAATATTAAAATGATTTAATTTGTAAATATAATTCATGGAATGATTGGTTATTCTGTCAGTATCTGCCAGTTATCTGGTTACATTTGGGGGGCTTAGTAAGACAATGTGCTTGGATTATAAAGTCTATAAATGTTTGGAAACTACCTTCCTAACTTTAGTTAGATCAGGTGTCTTCCATACACTCCTCCAATGAACATTCCACAGCACAAGCTAAAGAAGGTCAATTCCTCTGCAGAAGAGATTGTTTAGATTTTACATCCTTAATAACTCCCAATGATGAGGACTGGTAACATTTGTGATGAGATACTTCCAGACAACTAAACTGCAGTGGGCTATTTTTTGTTCGGCTGTTTGAGAGTTTAACTAGCATTTGAACAGCAATTAGAAAGCCTGCACATACAAATAGTAGATAATTAATTTCTGGCCTTTTGCATCTCTTTGTAATGCAAAAGTCCCAGAATGAGATCGCTTTAATAGGTGTTCAAAGTAAAACACAAATTTTAAGTGGACATGAACTGATAATAACAGCTTAGTGGAATGTGATACAGACCTGGAAATGTTATGGGGAATGCATCTTTGAAAAGCTAAATATTTTGTATTATCAGGATTAAAAAGACTCAAAGCTACAGGTGTTACGGACTCAGTGAAAGTCCCTTTAAGATAGAGAGTGTGTGTGTATGTGTGTGTGGGGCGTGCTTACGTCAATAGAAGATAAAGGACGTAATGACGTTGTTGAAGAAGTTAGAAGGAGAGAGAGAGAGAGAAGGGAGAGAGACACCAGCCTGCTTGTTTTCTCTATCGATGGATGAGAAACAATAACTGTGTTTGCCACTGAAATCCATGTATGGAAGTTGGAAGTAATCCGGTGGAGTTCACTTTGTTGCTGACCTGTAGAAAGAAACAGGTATTTGTGTGTGGACGACCATGATTCGGATGCTTTTCGGGGTGAGGAAGTCACTACCGAGTAAATACTGAAGTATCGTTTGGGTTCCATCGTGGAACATTTGGATTTCGTATTTACTCTCTCTATGTTTCTCTACGTCTACGTCTTATCTTCAGACAACAGTGGTTGTTGAAGAAGCCCCTGCTCATGTTTCACCTTATGGCTTGCGGAACTGAACTTTAAGAACCATTCCTGAACTGGGAGTATGGACTTTGTCACACACACACACGACGAGTTTAGTTTTGGGGTTAACGTTCGAGGTTTAACATTTTTGAATTCTAACATACTAACATTTTTACTTTTATTTTACGTATTATCATAAGTAGTGATTAATAAAATAGTTTTTAACACTGAAACATGCTCAGTGTGTTTCTTTTGTTGCTGGTTCGTGACACAGGCATCAAATAAACCAGAACACTAAATAATTTAAATATTCAGAGCAGTTTTATTCAGATACCCATTATTTCATTCTAAAGTCCTCATCAACTTTTTGCTCAATTGGCTAGATTATGATCAAATCAGGAAGTTGAGTTCAATTCCCTCTCCAGAGATGAGCACAGAAATCTAGGCTGACACTTGGGTGCAGTAGAGAAAGTTGTGAGCCATGTTGGAACCACTCTTTCAAATAGAATGTTAAATTAAAGATCCATCAGGCAAACAGAAAAGATGCCTGATGTCCTGGGCAAGATGCAGCTGTCAATAAAGTAGGTTATCTGATCATTATCACCTTGTGTTTGTGAGGACTGCGCACAAATTGGTTCCCCTGTATTCTGCTTTGTTTTCTTAAGAGATTTTGACACTGCTGGTATGGCCCACATTTTTACCCATAACCAACTCTGCTTAAACAAGTGCTTCATGAAATATTGCAGTCTTTCTAAAGTTACTTCTATTATGTTACTGAAAAAACAGTTCCAGGATTTACACCCAGTGACAATGAAGGAATGGGATACATTTCCAAATCAGAATGGTGTGCAACCTGGATGGGAACTTGTAGATGTCGTTTCCACATGCTTGTTATCCTTGCCCTTTTTGGTTAATGGAATATTGTACAAACATTCCCAATTCTGACCTCATGTTGTAACAAAAGGTTATTGAATCAGCTGAAGGTAGTTAGAGTTAGGACACTGTCTAGAGGACTCCTGCAACAGTCCCAAGGCCAAGGTGAGTGGCATTAATACAACATAACCGTGGTTATTCAAGTATTCTACAGGCCATCAAACTATTTGGAATGTCCACAAAGCAAAACTTCATTTCCTTTTTCCTCTGTAAAGTTATTAGACTATGAACAAAATGGTCTTTGAAGCTGGTCCTCCTAACAAGAGACTAAAAATATTATTTGAGAGAGCCAATGATGATGGCAAAAGGTCTGAATTGTAAACTAGCAAAAGAAGAATCAAAATGCAATTTTAAGCCACTTCTCAGTGATATCAAAGAGTGATCATACAATTCCTCCATGATTGAGGAAAGCTAGGATCTCAAAAACATTGCTTGCCAAGCTTTACTTCAATACACTGAAAGACCAAATCTTGAGGCACATGGGTGATTAAAGATGCCCATGTAATTCATATTAAAGTTTTGCCTTTTGAAGAAACAAGTCACCTAGTAAAAAAAAAGTCAAGTTTATTGTCACATATGCACAGGTGCAATGAAAAACTTCCTTGCAGCAGCATCACAGGCACATAGCATCATATAAGCAGCATTCACAAGAAAAACAATTAAACAAATTATACAAAATGATACGAAAGAACACAATTAGAACAAAAAGTCCATTGTAGTGCAAAATGGTCATAATGTTGCTATATCGAAGTAGCGATTAGGGTTGTGTAGGTTGGTTCAAGAACTGTATTGCTGAAGGGAAGTAGCTGTTCTTGAACCTGGTGATATGGGACTTCAGGCTTCTGCACCTTCTGCCCAATTGGTAACTGCAAGAAGATGGCATGGCCCAGATGGTGGGGTTCTTTGATGGTGAACATTGCCTTCCTGAGGCAGTGCTTCATGTTGATATTACCGATGGTGGGGAGGGATGTGCCCACGATGTACTGGGCTGAGTGCTTATGCTGCTGTGCATTTGAATTGCCGTACCAGACCATGATGCAACCAGTCAGGATACTTTCAACAATACATCTGTAGGGGTTTGCTAAAGTGCTCAGTGACATGCCGAACCCCCTTAAACTAAATAAAAATAGAGACACTGACGCACCTTCCTTGTGATTGCATCTATGCGGTGGGCCCAGGACAGGTCATTGAATATGTTAATACCCAGAAATTTACAGCTCCTGTCCCTCTCCACTGCTGACCCCCTGATACAGATTGGCGCATGTTCACCCCTCTTTCCTTTCCTGAAGCCAATGATCATTTTTCTTTTTAAATTTTACTGACATCGAGCATGAGGTTGTTGCAGCACCACTCAACCAGGCATCCTATCTCACTCCTGTACGCAGACTCATCACCACCTGCAATTTATCCAACATGTCATTGGTGAATTTGTATAAAGCATTGGAGCTGTGCTTAGCCACACAATCATACATATATAGAGAGTAGAGCAGGGTGCTAAGCACGCAGCCATAAGGTGCACCTGTATTGACAGCGAGGAGGAGATGTCGTTACCAATTCTCACAATTAGGGCCGATGAGGAAGTGGAGGATTCAGCTGCAGAAGATGGTACAAAGGTACAGGTCTTGTAGCTTGATGATAAGTTTAGGTGGGATAATTGTGTTGAACACAAGATATAGTCAATAAACAGCAGCCTGACGTACAAGTTTCTGTTCTCCAGATGGTCCAGAGCAGAGTGAAGAGCCAGAGAAATTGCATCTGCTGTTGACCTGTTGTGGTAGTAGACAAATTGAAGCAGATCCAAGTCACCTCTGGGGCAGGAGCTGATTAATGCCATAACCAACCTTGAAGCACTTCATTACAGTTGATGCAGGTCACAACACTCTTCTTGAGCACTGGTACGATAGATGCCTTTTTGAAGCAGGTGGGAACCTCAGACTGCAGAAGCAAGAGGTTGAACATGTCTGTAAATACCCCAGCAAGTTAGTCCGCACAGATCTTCAGCACTCAGCCAGGTACGCAGTCTGGACCAGACACCCTTCATGAGTTCACCCTCTTGAAAGGATGCCCGGATATCAGTCTCAGAGACTGAAATCCAGTATGGCCTCCTCTACATCAGTGAGACCCAATGCAAATAAAGGGAAATCACTTTGTCGAGCACCTTCCCTCCATCCACCATACCAGCCAGGATTTCCCAATGGCCAGCAATTTTAATTCTACATCCCATTCCCACACCAACATGTCTATCCATGGCTTCCTCTACTGCCAAATTGAGGCAAGATGAAGAACAGTGCGCCTTATTCCACCTTGGTTGTCACCAACCTGATGGCATGAACATCAATTTCTCTAACTTCCGGTAACCACTCACCTCAATGCACTCTGTACTAACTCAATGTAACTGCACTGTGTAATGAATTGACCTGTACGATCGGTATGCAAGACAAGTTTTTCCACTGTACCTCAGTACAAGTGACCATAATAAACCAATACCTCTGACCCCCTTTTCTCCCCCTTATCCCACCGGCCCCCATCACCCTCTTTCCCTCCTTCACCCTCTCCATCTGCCCATCACCAACATTCCTCCCACCAGTTCCCCTCCCCACCTCCTTTCCTTTATTCCATGGTCTACTGTCCTCTCCTATCAGGTTCTTCCTTCTTCAGCCCTTTGTCACTTCCACCTACCAGCTCCCAGCTTTTTCCCACTCCCTCATCCGCTTATCACCCATTCACCTGGATCCACCCATCACCTGCCAGGTCTTGCTCCACCCATTCCCTCCACCTTTTTTTTTACTAGCCATCTCCTCTTTTTTTCCCCCCAATTCTGATGAAGGGTCTTGACCCAAAACATCGAATGTCCATTTTCCTCCATAGAAGCTGCCTGATTTGCTGAGCTCCTCTAGCTTTTCGTATGCTGTAAACATTCAGCAGGTCAGAGTTTCATCAAAACTGTCAGTGTTATGGATAAGACTAACATTTCTCTTGCTGTGGATGTGGCATGACCGGCTCAGTATTTCCAACACTTTCTGCATTATTTCACCTTTCTTGCACCTACAGTGTTTTGTCTTTGGAATCTTAAAAGCAGGATGGTGATACATAAAGCACATTTTGTGGCTCCCCTGCATACAGTTATATAGACAAGTGCTAAAAGATTTAAGCTATTCCCATTTTCATCCACTACATGCATCACTTACATCCTTAAGTACAGAAATATGCACGTAATCATTTACTGAATGAATGCAAAAATTTTTGTCCTCCAACTTTCGTTGGCTATATACAAAGAAGTCTATTTCATCACAAGATTACTGAGAGTTTAAAACAAAATAGCATCTAAGGCATAATAAATACACAGCAAGTGTGTTATATTTTTCAGTACACAATGTTTCTTTTGACTTGGGAATGTTTGGTTCAAATACTGGCTACTAAAAGTAGGAAAATGTTCTATTTAGCAAACTAGTGAGAAAAAAATAGTAGGTGTCAGTCAGTCTGCTCTTTGTACTTGCTCTGCTATTCAATACAATCATGGCTAATCTTCTACATCAATAACATATTACCATGCTCTCCCCACACCCATCAATGTCTTGTGTCTAGAAATCCATCTCCTTCAATATACTCAATGACTTGGCCTCCATTACTTCTATAAAAAAGAATTCCAGAGGTTCACCACTTTCAAAGAAGGAATTTCCTTTCATCTCAGTCCTAAGTACTTTACTTCATATCCTGAACTGGTGACCTGTTTCTAGACTCCACAACCAGAGCAGAGATCCTCCCAGCACCCAGGCTGTCAAGCCCTGTAAGAATTTTATACATTTCAACAGGATCTAAACTTCAGTGAATACAGATATGGTTGACAATCATAGAATAATACAGCACAGTACAGGCCCTTCAGCCCCCGATGTTGTGCCGACCTTTTAGCCTACTCTCAGATAAAGCTAACCATTCCCTCCCACATACCCCTCCATTTCTCTATCATCCATGTGCCTAAGAGTCCCTTAAATGTCCCTAATATATCTGCCTCTACCAGCACCCCCGACAGCACGTTCCACGCACCCACCACTGTGTAAAAAAAAACTTACCTCTGATATTCCTCCCACCCACCCACCCCCCATACTTTCCTCCAAATCACTTTAAAATCCTCATATTAGGCATTTCCACCTTGGGAAAAAGTCTCTGGCTGTCCACTCAATCTATGCCTCTTATCACCCTGTACCCCTCTATCAGGTCACCTCTCATCCTCTGTCTTTGGTGGATATGGCCCTCATGCGTGAAAATGGCATTAATGCTGAGGTACTTGAGGAAGCTGGAAAGGATGCAGAAAAGATTCACAAGGACATTACCAGGAGTGGAGGGCTTGACTTATAAGGAGAGGCTTGAATGGCTGACACTCCCCTTCCCCCCCCCCCCCACCGGAGCAAAGGAGGTTGAGGGGTGACCTTGAGAGGTATACAAAAACATGAGGGTAAATAAGAGTGATGGTCAATCTTTTCCCCAGGACAGAGATGTCCAAATCTAGACGGCATAGGATTTAAACTGAGAGGGGAAAATTTACAAGCTATGCCATCGTAATCTGCATCTAAATCCTTGGAGAGTGATTGGAGTTTGGAATGTTCTGCCCAAGAGAGTGGTGGAGGCAGGGGCTCTCACATTTCAGTATCTAGATGAGCACTTGAATTGCCAAAGCATAGAAGTGCTGGTAAATGGAATTAGTATGAATGGATACTTGATGCTCAGCATGGACAGGGTGGGCCAAAGGGCCTGTTTCAGTTTTGTATGACAATGAAATGATGGTTGCACAAAACATCAGTACAGAACAAAGGAATGGGCTTATAATTCATGACTAATGTTCCAATGGTGTGAAAATAGAAACACGTTATTTGAAAGCAATACTGGGATAATTTAAAACTGGAATTTGGAGCCTTACTTTATCTGGAGTTAATGGATAAACCAACTTTTAAAAACTAAAAATAATTGAGTGAAGGAAATCTTTAACTGATTACATAACCAAGGTTATATTAGGATGGCAAAATGATTGTATTTTATAATACAGCATTTTGGACTTGGTGGAGACCAGCTGCATTCTCAGCAACTGCATCCAAAGCATTTACAACTTGAGCCCAATTAGCTCAGTCATACAGCTGGAGTCTCAGCTGCAATGCACCAAGGGGGAAGATTATCAGGTGTCTTTGATCCAGGCAGAATACTTGAAATTATCTACTCCAGAAGGTTGAAGATGTACATTTGCTGAGTACATTCAGTGTGTGATGGAAATCAATAGATTTTTGAGCTTTAAGGGAATCAAGGAGTGGTATGAATGACAATAATCAGCGATAACCTTAAAGAATGTTCAAGAAGATGTTCATAAGGGTCTATTTCCATTCCATTCCTAATTTCCTTAAATTTGCCCCCTCTATTCATCTGATTTATTCTGCCATCAATCAGCAAACATTTGATCTTCGGAAGATTTCCTTCAAAGGATCGCCCACGGTTACTTTCCCTTCATACCTAATCCCTTTTTTTCACATCACACCTTTCCCTCAACCCCCAGTCATCTCATGTAGAAACTGCAGGTACAAGTATGCACTAACTAATTTCAACAGCACTCCCCCACCACCACTTCCCTTCTGCAGCAGGCGTCTCAGAAGGCCAACATGGACAATGCACCCGGCAACTGCTGCATGAAAGTGGTTGCCAGTGCTTCAGCTTCTCATTGGCACTCGCATGCCGGGGTCCACTAACTTTAACATGCTCTTGAGGCCATTTCTTCCCACACTCTGTAGACTTAAATTTGAAGCAATTTTAGAAAATACTAAATACTTGTATATTCAAAGCAATGATCAGATGAAATCAACCACCAATATACCTGTCTGCAGTGGATAATACTGGTCCTTTAAATGGTACTGACCCTTCCTGCTGCTGAATGCAAACGTGTTGTTAGCTGAAGCATTACACTCCAAAGTGGCAACATTAGTATCACTGCATGCTAGCTGATGTCATGATCTGTCTGTTCGGTATTATTTTAGTGGGCATTCACCTCACTACACAAACATGGTGCAGCTGCCATCTTTGAATTCCAATGGCATTCAGTTCCCCAAAACAGGTCCAAACAATACCAATTTCTTAGAAATCTTTAACATCAGCATTGCTGCATCTGAATCTTTTGGCAGATCAATGTATTTCTTGCATTCCACAATTAAGCCCATAGGATTCATCATTACATTGGAAATTAGCAAAATCATTATTTAACAATATTTTGTAAGTAGCAATAAATCATTCCATGTTTCAATTCCAAAGGATATTGAACAATGGAAAAACAATGTACTATAACATGTCATTATAACAATAGCATGTCATTAGCAAATATTCAATCTGCATCCTGTATAAAGTATGGAAGGGAATAATGTTTGTTTGAAAATAAACTATTTTGACTATTGTCAATAATGCACTACTCCAGTTACAGCAAGTTCTTTTTTTTTAAACTTAACTAACCATAGTCTTTGTTCTCTGTTAAGCTCAAATATTTGATGATCTTCTGAAAAAACAGAATATCAAATAGTACAACTGCAATACAGACAATTAATGAAACAATCCACAGATGGGGTCTCATTTTTGAACCATCGCCCAGGATATGACAGCAAACAAATCTGTTGATATTTTTATTATAACATTTTTGCATAATTCATAAACCCAAACCATCCCCAACACCAAATCTTGGTTATAATGATGACATTATGTGGGTTGAGGCACAAATGTTAAAATCAGTGCAATATTGATTACCTTATACTGTATTAACAGAGTAATTTTTTTTAAAGTGCTGGTTAGGGTTCTCAATTGTTCAATATTCAAAAACAAATGTCATTTAGGAAGTTCAATTTCTAGAAAATAATCTGAAACAGTGTTCAGCACCGTATTTCATATATTGCCCAATTATTCATGGCTGCCCATTTATATTGAAGACATGCTTTTTAACATTAGGTAAAACCACTTTTCTAAATAAACAGAGTAAAATTAAACTTAAATTGCTAACATTTCACTGCGAACAAGAGCAGAATTTCTTTTGCTAAAAATGCCCCAAACGCAGTGATTTATTAAATCTCCAAGGAAGAACTTGTAAAACTAAGTTAGTGCCTGCATATCACTGCCTCATTTTTGCATTGCATTCACAACTTCAGCAATAGGACACAGAGCAAAATAGTTTCAACACCCAAGTGGTTAAAATTCAAATCTTAAGGATGCTAGGTTTTATAATACCAAATCAATTTACTGTAATCAGCTTGAGGATGTAGATGTGAATCCTGCAACGAATGCTTCATGTACTTGACATCAACTAGATGCAACTTTATTAAGGATTTAGAATTAAAGTTAATCAATAATTTGGAACATCTTTGTTTTCATTTCTAAAATAAATATTTTATGTCTAACCATTCCCTGAACAAGAGGACAGACAAGAGACTCGCAAGGAGATGTTCATCTTTGGCTGTCCTTGATCACTATGTGTGCAAGAGCATCAACTACTCAGTTCTTCTCCTTTGATATGGCTGACATCAATGCAGAAAGAGATAGTGCTATGTAGAGCTCTGTTATCTAGTCTGGGTCGGTGAACATTCAAGTAAAACATTTAGGCTTGGTTCAAGAATGTAGTACCATCCCAGTCCAGTTCTGTATTTTATCCAGATCAGGATGATTTGCTTACTATTGCTGTATGTTTTCTCTGTTCTCCACAATATCAATGTATTTGCAACATAGCAAGTTTTTTTTCCCCCTAGCTTTCCTGCAAAAGCCTCTTGGTCAGCATTTTTAAGATCTAGTGGTTTTTTTTATGCACTACAATAGTAATACATTTGATTCTTTTTTAAATGTTGACCAGAATTGTTTATGCAACTATATAAGAATGGAAAACTGTATTATGTTGCCTTTAACAATATGGTACTTAATATATTCCAGATCTCAAAAGGAGAATTCAGATACAAGGCAGAAGCAAATCAAAAACAGATTTTGTAATTATGCAATTTGGCACATCGATGTAATCTGAGATCACCGATCATTTATTATTATAAATTATGATAATATTCATGGTAATGCAAATTTGTAGAAATAAATTGCATCTAATTTGAATATCAGCACAGATTCTGTTGCAAGATTTCAAATCATACATGTCATTTAAGATGGTCATTTACAGTCATTAGTATGGTTTGAACTGCATTTATAATTGTGTAACAAAAGGCCCTGATTATTGAATAATAACGTTCCAAAGCATTGATAAAACACTAAAAACCAAAAATGTTGCTGTTGTAGTGACTCACCGTCTGGTCAGGCGAACCGGCTCGGCAGTCGGGTTGCGCGGCGTCGGAGCGACGAGGCCCAAGATGGCGGCGGGCCTCGTCTTCCCCGAGCGACGGGGAGAACCCATGCGCGGGAAAGACTTGATGATGTCGCACTTACATCACTGCCGGTTGCATTGGGCGGGAACAGTCTCCCTTAAAAGGCCCGCGCAAGGCGGGAAAATAAACCAGTTCTTGTTTGACAATCCTTCAACTAGCGTCTTGTTTTATTTCGCAGTAGTAACCGCTACACTGTGCTGTAAAACTTTACAAACCTCAGGAAATATACTGACGGTTCAGTGTTATCAGTAATGACTGAAGGAACGTGACAACTAACAACGACATTGCCTTAAAATTCAGCTTTATTTTGGAAGCCAAGTTGTACAAGTGAAAACCAGACCAACAACAAAACCATACTGCATCTGTAACAATTTATCAGCCTGAAGTTCAAACACTGCAAAACAAGTATTTTGCAACATTAAGTTGTAGAGTCATCAATGGATTTACCATTCTGGACCAATACACAAAAAGCTGGAGGAACTCAGTGGGTCAGGCAGCATCTATGGAGGAAAATGGACAGTCACCATTTCAGGTTAAGATCCTTCTTAAAAGAGTACTCATTTCCTATGACCCTTAGTATGATCTAGTCAGATGTTCACCAGCCACTGCTTCTGATTTTGTATTTTCCCTATCTAGAGAAATCTGGCATACACTTGCTATTTTTTTGTTCCACAAATTGGCAAGGACTTGTAAAGTCAAATCTGCACACTTTCCTACAGCAATGCACAATTTTAAACCATATTGTTTTAATAAAGTTAAGTTTATAAGACAGCAAAACACACCAATTTGCTCTAATTTGCCTCTTAGCATATAAATGATGACTTGCCCAAGATTTATTCTACTAATGAAATACACTCAAAATATAAATGCACAAGGCACTCATGGGTATGCAAAAAGGATTCAGACAGCAGAGGGAAAAAAGAAATCAGGCATCTGATTGATGAATTGAATGAAAGGATGAGCGTAGCATTAGGGAGCTTATAGCAGAAAAGGAGAATGGTTGTACAAGAGTGGGAGAGGGGGCAGGGGGAGAGGGAAGCAGCCATAGAAGGAAATGAGCAAAAAAATGTAAGCCTTTGTAACCTGCGGCATTACATTGTAATGCTCATTTCCATATATGGAACAAAATCCAAATCATGACTATGGACTCGCATTGAAAAGGTGTTCATATCATATGGAAATTCTCAAGACAACGCCATCATAACCTCCGTGAACTGTTCCTCTATTGCTGTGCAGCACTTAAATGACATTGGTTTTCTAAAACATAAGTAACCGAACAACCATCTGCACTGCTGATAAAACTGTGCCAAAACCAAATGGTATTTTGTAATGGAGAATAGATTTGCATATCCTATTATTATTGCTGAGCCACATAATGAACCCATTTACATGAAAGCACCAGAGACCAACTCATCCACTAGCAATGTATAACATCCCTGGATCTGTGCCCGAATCATTTCATTATTTAACAATACAAACATGATCATTCCCAAGTTAAGCAACAGTCTCCAAACAATTGTGCAGCAGGAATAAAGACTTCAGAAAAAACCTAACTGCTTAACTTGGCAAACTTTTGAAAAAAAAAGTTTCTACTAAACAACTTCCAGATTTTATTGTCAACCTAAAAATTTGTGACATCTGGCCAATTTCAGTTTCTATATTTAACACCAAATCAGAAATATTCTACAATGAGAGGGAATTTGGCGTATAGCATCTCTGCCAGATCTTGAAAAGAGATGCTCAATGAGTCTGGCTTACCTTTTCTTTGCTCACAGCACTGTAATTTCTTCCTCCTCCCTGCCAAAAATATAACCTGTCTCCTTCTGAAAGATATCTTGAACCAACTTCACTTATTCATTCACACAATGGACTGTAGGTTGTTAGCTTTTATGTCAAAAATAACCTTGCTTCTTTCTTAACCTTTTGCCAATAATCACGCCTTTGGCCTCTGGTTACTGACTTTGCTCCCAGTAATAACAGTTTCCCATTATTTAATGAAAATAAAGCAAAAATTATTTAAGCCTATCCCATAACTATCATAATCCATCTACAGATTGGCATCAGTTGCAACATTACTGATGGAGCACATTACCAGTCGCAGTTCCAATCTTGATGGAAAGGAGATCATTCTTGAAACCAAATAAAGTAGGACCAAAGAATATTCCATCAAGGAATGTCTGCTGTTATGCCCCATTTGTTCAGTTGAAAGTCATCCTCTTTGTTTAAACTGATTTAGTCAAGCAGTCTTTTCTATTATCAGACAGTTATTAACTTCAAGCTGCAATGAAAGTGGATATTTTTATACACAGATCTTCAGCATCATGGCTGATACCCTGTCAAGCCCTTGTTTCTCTGCTGAGTCCAACAAATTTAGATACCTCTTAATACCACACAAAGAACAAAATCAGGTGAATACAACTACCAAATGGACTACCAAACTACTTGCCTGTAGAAAGCAGAGGGTTGTGGTGGAGGGAGTGCATTCAGATTGGAGGGCTGTGACTAGTGGTGTCCCACAGGGATCGGTTCTGGGACCTCTACTTTGCGTGATATTTATTAATGACTTAGATGAGGGGGTGGAAGGGTGGGTAAGCAAGTTTGCAGATGACACAAAGATCAGTGGTGTTGTGGATAGTGTGGAGGGCTGTCGAAGCTTACAGAGGGATATTGATAGGATGCAGAGCTGGGCTGACAAGTTCCAGATGGAGTTCAATCCAGAGAAGTGTGAGGTAGTACTCTTTGGAAGGACAAACTCCAAGGCGGAGTACAAGGTAGAAGGCAGGATTCTGGGCAGTGTAGAGGAGCAGAGGGATCTGGGAGTTCATATCCACAGATCACTAAAAGTCATCTCACAGGTGATAGGGTAGTTAAGAAAGCTTATGGGATGTTAGCTTTCATAAATCGTGGGATCGAGTTTAAGAGCCACGAAGCAATGATACAGCTTTACAAAACTCTGGTTAAGCCAGACTTAGAGTACTGTGTCCAGTTCTGGTCACCTCATTATAGGAAGGAGGTGGAGGCGTTGGAAAGGGTGCAGGGGAGATTTACCAGGATGCTGCCTGGATGAGAGAGTACGGATTATGAGGAGAGACTAAAGGAGCTAGGGCTTTACTCATTGGAGAGGAGGAGGATGAGGGGAGACATGATAGAGGGATACAAGATATTAAGAGGAATAAATAGAGTAGACAGCCAGCACCTCTTTCCCAAGGCACCAATGCTCAAAACAAGAGGACATGGGTTTAAGGTAATGGGTGGGAAGTTCAAAGGAGATGTCAGAGGGAGGTTTTTCACCCAGAGAGTGGTTGGTGCAAGGAATGCGCTGCCTGGGGTGGTGGCGGAGGCTGATAGGTTGGTCAAGTTCAAGAGATTGTTAGATAAGCAAATGGAGGAATTTAAAACAGAGGGATATGCGGGAGGAAGGGGTTAGATAGTCTTAGGTGTGGTTTGAAGGGCAGCACAACATGGTGGGCCGAAGGACCTGTATTGTGCTGTATTGTTCTATGGTTCTATGGAACCCAAATAAAGTCATCCACTTGCCATGTATGGCTGATATTTGAAAATGCCAAAAAAGCATTCATGCTGGGCTCCACTACAGCCACACTCAAATTCCCCCTCATTAGTCACTTAGTAAAAAAAAAACTTTGTTTTGCATGCCATCCATACAGATTATTTCATTACAACAGTGCTTTGAAGTAGTACAAGGGAAAACAATAACAGAACAAAGAATAAATTGTTATGGTTACAGAGAAAGTGCAGTGCAGGCAAACAATGAAGTGCAAGGCCATAACAAGGTAGATTGTGAGGTCAAGAGTCCATTTTATGTAACTAGGGGACCATTCAATTGTTTTATAACAGTGGGGAGAAGATGTTCTTGAGCCTGGTGATATGTGCTTTCAGACTGATGGGGGGGGGGGAGAGAAAGAATGTCTGGGGTGGTGGGGTCTTTGATTATGTTTGGCTGCTTCACCAAGGCAGCGAGAAGTGTAGACGGAGTCCATGGAGGGGAGGCTGGTTTCTATGCTGTGCTGATCTGTGTCCACAACTTTCTGCAATTTCTTGCCCAATAACATTTTCAACTGAATGTGATAATATTATTTAAACTTGCTGACCTGTTAGCTTTTTGTGTCTTTAGTTTGGCACTTTTGATAATTAATATGTAGTAACTTCAAACATCCCTCTAAGGTAATGTGTGTGATTCACTTCACATACTTTTCAATAGTCAGCTTAAACACTGGGTTAACTTGGTGATTATCAAGGAGAATACTTTGGCCCATTTGTGGAATGGTATGCAATTCTGCTACTCTTCACAAGCCAGAACCTCTCTGATGTCATTTTGAGCAGCTTGGTCTGTTGGCCGTTTGAGCCTAGTTCTCATTCAACAAGATCACGGCTGATCCCAATTGGCATGGTAATAGTGCCAAAGATATACTACAGAAAATGCAGCAGTAGAGACTGAATAAATGTATTTCTTAATTTTAAAAAAATCAATTAAAATGTGTTTTGGTAGATTCAAAAGAACATCTCTCTCTAATTTAGGAGAGAGGTGATAAGCGATCCATCGCAAGGAGAACAATAACAGAGTTCACGAGAAATGTCTTCATTAAGTGCTGGAACTTGGAATGCCTTATCTTGTGGTTAGAGAGACTTCCATGTGAAACGTGGATAAATATTTGAAGCAAGGAAACATACAAGGCTGCAGGGATTGTGCAGGGTACTGGGATTCATTCAGATCATTCTAATGAAGAAACAGCACAAATAATGACCGACTGTGAACATCTATGACTCTTTAAAGTGAGAAGATTCCCACCAACAAAATTTATTCTTTACTATTTTCGTTTTAGAACACAGTCAATCTTTTCTACCAAAACTCCCTTCCACAGGTCTGACCTCAACCACTGTCCTATTTAAGCTGCTTTTATAATCTTGCACAGCTAAGCAGCATCATTTAATAAGATTTGTCCCAGTTGTGCTGTCAATGTGAATTTACTATCATTAAATCTTCTAAAATATCTGTCTCAATAATTATTTTTAACAGAAAACAATGGGAAACAAAAACAAAATTAAACTAGACTTATGGCTATGCCTATTTACATTTCATAAAATTAAATTTTCAGTGTTTCCAAAGGGGACACAGACACCAAGGACATGGAATTTAAAATACAGGAGTAGGATTAGGATTAGGAAACACAAGGAGTGCACTCCCATTCAATAAAAACATGGCTGGTCCAATTTTAACCTCAACACCACTTTACTACTCTCTTCCCATTACCCTCTACTCCCTTGTCATTTAAGTGTCTTCCAGTCTCAACCTTGAATATATTTGAATGATTTCATTGCCACTTCTTTCTGGGATAGAAACTCCCAAAGTTTTGTGACTCTCGAAAAAATTCCTCCTCACTCATCTGAAATGGGGTCCTCATTCTGAAACTATGCCTTCTAATTCTAAGGGGAAAACATTCTTTCAATGTCCATCATGCCAATTCTCCACAGAATCTTATTGTTTCAATAAAAAGACCTCTTATTTTTCTATACTCCAATGATTATAAGCCCATCCTGCTCCAGCATTGCCCAAACATCAATCCCTTTATCCCAAAAACCAAACTAGTGAATTTTCTCTGCATTGTCTCCAAAGTACGTTTCCTTAAAAATCAAACCCTAAACCACACACAATACAATAAGCTTGTATACAGCTTATTCCCATGAACACCCCAGTTTAACTCTACCAGAGACAACCCCCTTTCCCCACAGCTTAAACTTTTGTTTCATTCTCAGTTCTGCTGAGGGGTTTTTGACCTGAAACATTAGCTCTGTTTCTCATCCCATAGATGTAACCTGTCCTGCTGAGTATTCCCAGCATTTTTGTTTTTTTTATTCTATACACAGTGCTTCTGGGATGAACTCACCAGCACCTTTAAAGCTGCAAGCTACTTTTGTTTTATATACATACACATATATAATGGGTCATTTTACATATATACACCATATACACACACACACATACACAGTGTGTGGGTGTGAGTGTGTGTAAAATGACCCATTAATTCAAACCTGTCTGTTGATTAAACATTCTATCCAGGTCAATCCATTATCCCTAATTCCTGTGAAGATCTTGCAAAGTAACCTTTTATACAGTACCTCACTGAATGTCTTCTAAAAATCCAAATACGCTATATCATTTAATGTCCCTTTAGCCATCCTATTTGTTACATCCCAAATTTATTTTCCAGAAAGTAGAAATTGTACAACTATAAATGCACAATTAAAATAAACTTTGGATAGCTTTCAAATATGGAAAGGAAATGGTTTTATAATTTAAGACTCCAATGACAATTTTTTGTCAGAAACTGCAGAGCAATGGAGAGTGAAGGAATGAAACACATGGTAATGCAGACTCAATAGTATGAAGGAAGAGTTAATAGAGTGAAGCCACAAAACAATGTTTTATAAAAAGGACTTCAAAATCCCATGGGTAGATTATAGTAATAAAACTGATTTGGAATTGTGGCGATTTGGTACTGGAATGGGAAGGGTGGTAGGGAAATGCAGCACATTATACAAGGGCAAGGCAGCGATGAGAAGGAATGAAATTGAATTTGAAGATATTAAAAGCGATATGTGTCCTACAGAGAGGCTTAGTGCATACACAGTGGAAATATCATGATATCAACCAGCAACCAAACACTGATGTTAATCCCAACACTTTGGCCATATCAGAACTCTCTGCTCCAGCTAATTCTATCCCATAAGCAGCAAGGACCTACCACCAATATGACTTAGAAGAAAAAGATAACCTACATATGGGTTAGTTGTTATTGATTTCTTATTTATTGAACAAGTTCTACAGATGTTTGAAACTTTCAAACACTGGCTCATGTTCCTGAAGTGGTATGAAGGTGAAAGAACTAATGTGTCAGGTCAAAGACCTTTCAACAGAACTGGGAAGATGACAAAAGAAGGTTGTTAAGTTGCAGGGAGGGTGGGCAAAGAGGAGTGTCTATGATAGGGTAAAACTAGGGTGACCAAGTAGTTAAACTGTTGACAAGGTTATCTGGTCAATGAATGAATGGGAGCAATTAGAGAGTGAGAACACAGATAAATGATTGATGTAGATGTTGCAAAATGCAGAGCAGAAAGACATGCTCAGGTCAGGCTGGGCATGTCCTCTACTCCCAGACGAAGAAGAAAGGGGGAAAAAAAAACACCAAACAAGCTAAGCCAATACCACAGATGGATGACTGATAAAGGCAGAATTAAGTTGCCTGAAGTTGTACAGTTCAATATTAAGTCCAGAAGGCTGCAAATGCATCCAGTTGGAAGACGAGGTGCTGCTCCTCAAGCTCGTGTTGAGCCTCACTGTAACAGAACAGGAGGCCACAGACCAATAGGTCAGAGGGAGTAGGATGGTGAAATAAAGTGGCCAGCAACTTGAAACTCAGGCCTGTGGACTGAATACAGGTGCTCTGCAAAGTGATCACCCAATTTGCATTTGGATTCTCTGATGCTGAGGAGACCATATTGTGAACACCAAATGCAATGCACTAGATTGGAAGTGCAAGTGAATCACTGCTTCATCTTGAAAGACCGAGTCCATGGATAGTGAAAAGAGAAGAGGTGAAAGGACAGATGTTGCATCACCTGCAGTTGCAAGGAAAAGTGCCACAAGAAGGGAGCTGGTTGGTGGGAATGGAAGAGTGGACCAGGCAGTCACAAATGGAATTGTCCCTGTGGGATGCTGAAAGGGAAGGAGTGGGGAACATACAGCATGTCTGGTGGTGGAACTTTTTTCAAAGTGGCAGAAATTGTGGAGAATGATTGGTTGAATGCAGAGGCTAACAAGATCAAAGGCAAGGACCAGGGAAACTATCCTCAGAACAGGGGCTGAAAGCAAAGGCATGAGAAATGAATGAGATGTGGTCAATGGCTTTGTTTACAATAGTGAGGGGAGGCCACAGTCAGGGAAAAGGAAGACATTTCAGAGGCAGCTGTGTGGAAAGTCTCGTCATCAGAACAATAACAGATCGAGGCATTGGGAGAATGGGGGGAGAAAGTCCCTACAGGAGGCAGGGCAAAAGTACAAAAGTGAATCTGCAATAGTGATTTTTTTTTTAATAGTAATTATAAAAAAGTTGCAAGATACAAATAAAAAAAGAATTCTTTAAAACAGAAACAAAGTGCTATAAACACTCAGGTCAGGCAGTATTTGTGCAAATAGAAACGGTTAAGATTTCAGATTCAGGATCCTTCATCAGAATGTTCTGACGAAAGGTCCTAGACTTGAAAATGTTAACTGTATCTCTTTCCACACATGCTGCTGGACCTGCTGAGTGTTTCCTGCTATTTCTGGTTTTATTTCAGACTTCCAGCATCTTCAAATTTTGGTTTTCAGATACTTTAAAAACAAATAGGCATGTGGGATATTCTAGCCAAGAGGGAAGATCATCAGTAATAATCCTCCTGCAGTTTTAGTATCACTAATCAACGCATGAGGGAGCCCTGCAATGGGTTCCATTATCAATCCAATTTGATTGCTGCAAGATAGAAAGTCCATGTAAGGTATTAATAATATTTCAACATTAGATTACTGTATTAAAGGAAAATGGTTACAGAAAAACATAAAAATTTGGAACCAACATGGATCACTTGGCCCCTCAAGCATGCCCTGCCATTTAATAGGTTGATCTGATTGCAATCTCATCTCTGCGCCTCCTTTCACCCCTACCTCTGCCTTAAAAATAAAATTCAAGATTCTACATCCACCATTGTTTGAGGAAGACCATTCCAAAGACTCCAAACCCTGAAAAAAAAAATTGCCTCATTTCTGTCTTAATTGATGAGGCCTTATTTTCAAACAGTAATTCCATCAGGAGACACAAGAGACTGTAGATGCTGGAATCTAGAGCAACAAACAAACAATCTGCTGGAAGAACTCAGCAGGTTGAGCAGCATCTGTGGGAGGAAAGGAACTGTCAATGTTCGGGTAGAAACCCTGCATCAAGTCTGTAATTTCATCATGTTGGTTCAATTGTCTCTGGTGTGAATGCAACTGAAGTAAAGCGAACCAAACTGAGGACAACTGGGAATTCAGAGAAAAGCAATTCATATGATAAAGAATGTGAAGCAATTTGCAACGAACAGATGCGAGAATTCTAAACAAAAAACAAGTTATTTCTTGCTTTTCAATTGATAAAATGGGTTCATGTGTATGGTGGGCTGAAGGGCTCAATTCTTTACTATATGGCTTTATGACTGATTCAAGGAGATAAAGAATTAGCATGGACTTAGGATACAAGATTCTGGCATCTTTCTGGTGTGTATGCCCTAGTTCCAATTTAGACTGTGCAATGTTTACAGCCAGGTGCACTGATTATTTTGTAAACCCACTGAGGCAATTACCTTTGGTACTCGATAAGTGGATTGAACTGTGAGATTCAAGTGACAATGGACCATTCTTCTGAGCACAACCTGCTCAGTCTTGGTTTCCAATGGCTTACGAGGTACTTTTTTCCCCCCATTGTTTTCTTTTCTCTTGTGACCTTTGTTCATTAAACTTCTTTACCCTTGTTAGGCAAAACAATAAGGCTGTGCAAAGGCCAAGGAGAGCAGTTTTAATCAGTTCACAAAGAAATGATATAGTTACCAAAATATCACAGTATAATAATACATAAACCAACCAAAGATCCATAACTGATGTGATGGTTCACTCACAATGGATTGGTCAGTCAAGCAGTCAGAGGTGTCTCAGCATTAGCCCTGGACACCAATGGTTCATTTTTTTTTTTCCGTCTAATAAATTTCAAGCCAATGCTAACACAAAGGCTCCATCTCACAGCTCTTGATTAGCTGTCTGCTTTTCAACCTTCATGCATAAACTTAAAATACTGTATTTCAAGAGTTAGTAATTGCTCAAAACACAAAATAATTGAAATATTCAGCAAGTCATGCAGCAGCTGTGGCGAGACAAGAAATTAACATTTTCAAGTCAATGATCCTTCTCTCTCAGGTAGCATCTGCAACAGACGAACCAAGCTAAGGTCAATGACCTCAGGACTAGTACAAACACAAATAAGAAAAGCTGATCATCTGAAATTGTCGAATTCAAAAGTCCCAAGGACTGGAACAGTTGTCAAATTCTCCCTGTCCACCACTATCCCAATTACTTCATGTTATTAGTGAAGAAATCACAAACCAACAGGTACCCTAAATGACTCCTCCACAATCAGATGATGCAAATATAACCCTTTCCAAGTGTTCTTTAGACAACCATTTCAAAAGCCCACTCTAACGGCATCAACTTAAATGTTTTCTGTCAAAAGATCTTGCAATCAGAGTCTCCCTTTAACTGCATTCCAGCAAGCATGCTATGTATAAATCAAAGAAGAATATACCCTAAGTGTTCTTCAGGCATACAGCTAAACTTTGGAGTTTTGCTAAAAAAAAATTTTTGAAACAAGTTAGAACACTGTCTCAACATTATCCTGGTCTTCTCTTTCCATAAATAGGTTTCTCCCTGACCACAATAGCTTGACTATTACAATTATGAAGTTAATATTTTCATGCAAGAAATAACTCAATCTTTCTAACCATACCCCAACCAAATAATTCATAACCTAACCCGCAACATATTAACATTACCCAATATTCTACTGTTTAATCAATATCCAATCATTTAATATCCTTGTATATCAACTGAATTGCAGAGCTCTTAAAGGGTATGCAGAAAATGAATAATCTAAGTGTCATATGCATACATCATTTCAAGGACATGTTGATAGACAAGTTAGTAAAACTAATGGGAAGCTGTTCCCATTAGCTGATGGTTCATGACTAGGGAACATTGATTCAAAATGATAGGCAAGAGCTATTTGGGGGCAGTGGGGAGGGCAAAGTTGAGCAAAAACAAAACTTGTGTTACTCAGATTGCAACTGAGAATTCACTGTCTAAGAATGGTGAAAACAGTCAGGGACTGTCAGGGATTTCAAAAAGGGAACTGGATGAGAAAATAACAGGAAATGGAGAGAAAATAATATCAGGGTAAAAGGAAAGAGAGTGGGAAAAGGAATAGCAGACATGCTTTGCAAGAAGCCAGCATGGATTCAGTAGGTCAAATAGCAACCTCCTGTGCGCTAATGATTCTATAAACTTTGCTAAATACATTAACATCAGAAGCCGTAATCAATTTCAATACCAGCTCCTTTACTGCAGTAGGTAATTATCATATTGTTTTTGACTGGCAACCAATTAGTTTAAAATATATTACTCTATCCAACTTACTGATTTATCCTTAATATCTACATCTTGATTTCCAGCTTTGCCACATTCTGCAAGTTTGTACTTGTTTTAGCTTGTTGCAAAATGCAGCATGCTGCCAAGCTCTAACCAAATGCAAATACCCCTCACGATACTGTTATTTCCAGCTTGCGAGTGCCCCCCCCCAATCATTTTGTTGTAATGGGAAGTTGACCCCTTCAAAGTAGTCACAGATAAAGAAATCCACCTCAGCCGAGTCTCTTTCCACTATTTTGTTTTTGTTGAGGTGAAAACCCTGTGTTACAGCAGTTCAGGTAACAGAAATCTGCTGAATTCACAAATCGCAATGAAAAAATCTGGGATATGGAATAAAAATTCACTTTTACGAAGTCTGTGGATAAAGTAAATAAACTATTCATTTTTCCAACGTATTTCTTGATGTATGCACATATAACACAGGTTTGTGTTGCGGAAAATGGCGATACAGACGTTTTGCTAGGAACCCACCCCTTCCATGCACATCTCCCCCAACCCAGAATGAAAAACACTATGATGCTGGAGGAACTCAGCAGGCCAGGCAGCATATCAGGATGAAAAACACTATGATGCTTCCCCTTCCATGCACATCTCCCACCACCCACCCCACCCAGAATGCTGTAATGTTGGGGTAGCCTGTATTTGTATCAACTAATCAAAGTCATTTACCATCACTTATATTCAAAAGCTGCAAGTTAAGATTCTTCAGCACTTGCCTTAAATGATAAAGGTTAATGATCATCTGCGCAGATAGTCAAGTGTGTAGAAGCAAAGGAACGGGACAAAGGCTCACAGTTGGCAATTGATATTAAAATGAAAAACAAAGATTTATTTTGTTCACATTACCATAAAAGAGGAAAAGAGATTGGCATCATTTCAGAAGGGACAAGGATCCAGCAAACAAAATTATTTTGTTAATATTCTTGAACATTACAGGGAAATGAGGATAAGGGTGTATGCTTTCTTCACTCTCAGTAATGATTTAGTAGTTTTCCCAATTTGTGGTTACTTTTCTCAATAATTCTAATACAGAAAAAAGATGATTCTTCCCCTAATGGGTCAAGCACTTTTCCATTCACCAAGCAACTGAATGAAAATTTAAAAATCAATGGCACCCATGCACCTATAGTGAAATTCAATTTCTGACATTCCAATGAACGGAAGGTATGTTTTTGTCATTCCTGCAACTTTGCATAGCGAATACATGCTGAAAAAAACTGCATGAAGTGCTGACTGGAAAAGCAGAAGACAAAGGCTTGATTGAAGATGCAGTCTACCACTGAAGTCAACCATGGGATTTTCTCTGATGGAACAAGGGAGACATCCAGTCCATGTAGGGCCTATTTTCACAGGAGTGAGGGAGGGAGTAAGACACAAAGTCTCCAGGGATCCTCCAACAATGTGATGTCCAAACCATCACTTGTCAGAGAAGCAGATTGGCCACTCCAATGTCCATTCTGACACTCCTACTGAAAAGTCATCTGGTTCGCACCAATGATTTGAAATTGAGGTTTTCCAATGAAAACCAATGCCTCAGAATTTCTACAACAGAACAAGGTGGTAAGATGGCACTTCATAGGTGACCTCTGATATTACATTCAGTTCTGCTGAGAATCTGTATTTTCAACACAAGCACGCAAGTTATCTTCTATGTTAAATAAACAAGGAAAAGAATTGCTTCCTCATTGAAGAAATTGCCACAAACTTACTGCATGGCACCATGTTAAAGTGCACTTATATATGCTCTGTCTTATAGGTCTTAATAATGCTACTTTCATTTTCAAAGATTTTAAATTAAAATCCATTCCCAAGTGAACTATCAAACATTGAGAGTTGCAATATTCTGTTTCCCAACCAAAAATCAATAGTTTTATGTAGATGTGAATCTTATTTAGATTGTTACACTTCACAAATGGCCAATTTCTAGCCAAGAACATTCCAACAAATAAACAGAATTATAAATACCAATGTGGACTACTAAATTCTTCTTTTTATTAGATTTCCTTTCAAAGAGCAATGCCTCCACCTGCAAACATGTAACAATGAATGACATTTTAAAAAATACATTTTCTTCCTCTGACAGGCACTTCAACAACTTAGAAGTGAAGTTTCTGATGATATTCACATAATTCATGGCTTTTCAAAAATCTAATTTGATTAACATCTCTTACAGAAGCCACTAAAAGTGTCATTAAATTTGAGGCAAAAATAATATTTCAACTTTTCCGGTTATCTTGGTATCCTCAAATGTACTATAAATTAATGAAAGATTTGTGGTAAGGTTATCCTGCAATATTCCCACTAAAGGATACAAAAATATATATTATACATACTTTCAAAAATCTGATTTAACAGCATCTCTTACAGCAATCCCTAAAAGTTTTGATCAAGGTCATTAGTATTCAATGATAGTACAAGACTACGTTCAATATTGTTGACCTGGGAATCTGGCAACTGAGCTGCCACATTTTAATTTGTTCTTGTGTGAAGGTAATGCCACATAACCCTCAAATTTAATGATCTCTCATCTTCACCTTTGTTGCATTTTAAAGGACAATTGTGTCAATTTTACCAGATTTATTAGTACAGTTGCTTTCAGCAGAGGTTCACTGAAACGTACATAATTGACTTTTTGGAAATTAAAACAATTCGAGCATAACATTCCTGTAAAAGATTTGTATATTTTTCATGGATTTCAATACTGTTAGCTGCACCAATAAAAAAACAGAAAATGCTAGAAACACACAGCAGATCAGGCAGCATCTGTGGAAAAAGAATCAGTTAATGTCTCAGGACCCAGAGCATTCACTAGTACTGATGAATAGACTTTGAAACTCCCATTAATAGTTCTGACAAAGGGTCTCAGACCGTAAAAATTTAAATCTATTTCTCTTTCCACAGAGGCTGCCCACCTTACAATGTATTTTCAGTATTTTGTTTTTATTTCATATTTCCAACACCTACAGCTTTTTCATTTTCCTTTACTGTTCACTGCTCCTGTGGTTTCACTTCAGTGATGTGCAGAACATTTACCCTCTCCAACTTATCTAAATCTGCAAATTGGACAGTCAAATTGAATAGTCTGTACAGTATCTTTCAATTGCTATTTTTCCAAAACACCACATTATTGGTATGCACTGGAAAGAGCCAATTTAGTAAAATTGATGGGAGAGAATTTTAATACTCCCATTGACAGCTGAGAACTGTGGAGGAACAGATTACAATCTGGCATAATCATACTAATTCAAGGCCACTGCATTCAGCAAGAGGATAATTTAACTTCAGATTTCAAGTCAGTTAAGGCACCCACTACAGACAGAAACCTGGTGAATAATATGCAAATTGGGCATTTTAAACAAGGTCTGGCAGCCAATTCATATTGTGAAAGTGGCAAGATTGGCTGCAGATTTAGCAGCCACAAGTTGAAGGCACTCACATCAGTTGTCCCATGGTCAACCGATCTGTTAGTTGTTGAATTTCACTTGTTTAGTCATTCACATCGGATACTTTGGCTTAGAATTGTAGAGTCTTCAGGCAACTCACATTTGAGTTATACAGCACAGAAGCAGACTCTTCCGCCCAACTTTTCCGTGCCAACCAAGGTGCCTACCTGAGCTAGTCCCAATTGCCTACATTTGGCCCATTTCCCTCTAAACCTTTGCTATCCATGTGCCTGTCCAAATGTCTTTTAAACATTGTAATTCTACCTACCTCTACTGGCAGCTCATTCCATATACCCGCCACCCTTCTTTGTGGAAAAACTTGCTCCTCAGGTCCCCTTAAATTTTTCCCCTCTCACTTAAACATATGCCCTCTTATATTAGACTCCCCTACCCTCAGAAAAAAGATTGACCATCTAGCCTATCTATGCCCCTCATGATTTTACAAACCTCTATAAGATCACCCCTTCAGCCTCCTACACTCCAGGGAAAACAGTTCCAGCCTATACAGTCTCACCTTATAACTCAAACCATCCAGTTCTGGCAATATCTTTGTGAATCACTTCTGCACCCTCTCTAGCTTAATCACATCCTTCCTATAGCATGATGACCAGAACTACACACAATACACCTAGTACAGTTTCACCAGTGCTTTTTTTTACAACTGTAACATGAAGCCAACTCCTGTACTCAGTGCCACACCGATGAAAGCAAGAATGCCTTACACCTTCTTCACCACCCTGTCTACCTGTGTGCCACTATCAGGGAATTATGTACTTGCACCCCTAAGTCTCTCTGTTCAATACTCCCCAGGGCTCTGCCATTCACTCTCTATAAGCTGCCTGGTTTAACTTCCCAAAATGTATCACTTCACACTTATGAGTTAATTTCTATCTGCCACTCCTTTGCCCACTCTCAGTCGATATCTCATTATAACCTTAGACAACTTTCTTCACTGTCCACTATACCATAAATTTTATCTTATCTGGTCTTATCTGCTTTTTACTGAATGGAGGAAAATAAGGAGGAGGAAGATCAGCAGTACAGCAGCACAACTTTCACCATTTAGTGACAACTGGCCCTACTATAAGAGCTGATTCACAGAATTGAGCCCAAGGGTCCACTTCTTCAGATTGCTAACATCTATATTGATAACTAAATTTGCCACTACCTTTAATGTGCCAGCACATTCTTTTCTCAATTAAGAGAGTATTTGAAGATCAAGACCTCAGACCTGACAAAATTGTATGCTAGGCAGCCAACATGCTGAGACCTAGACTATCTACAGCAAAGATACTGCAAAAATATTACTAAAAATATTACCAGTATTATCTCTGCAAAGTCCTCCAAATACACTAGAAGAATGAACAAACCAATGTGAGGGTCCTCCCCCCACCCAACATCCCCAGAATTAAGGCCCTGGTTACTCACTATTAGCTGTGTTGGGCAAGCCATGTTCCAGATTTCCAAAATAAATGCTCTACTCCATCATAGGAAGAGCTTAGCAGGCAGATAAAAGATTCAAGGATATGCTCAAAGCCTCCTTAAAGAAGTGCAACTTCCCCACTGACTCCTGAGAATCTCTGGCTAACAACAACAGAGTGGAGAAGGAACACTCTGTATGATACTGAGAACCTCAAGGCCATACACTGAGAGCACACAGAAGCCTTGTGTAAGCAAAAGGAGTAGACTACAAACTCCCCACCTATCCATCTGCCCCATCTATGTATTTGCAGCTCCCAAAATGGCATGACTAGCCACCTCAGAACCCCAAAACCAAAGTGGAAATCATTCTTGATCCCAAAGGATTAAGTACGATGACTCCTCAGGTTATAAATGACTCAATTTACAGAAATCCGACTTCATGCAAATTCTTCCATACGTTTGTAAAGCATTTTTCAATCTAGTAATAACAATAAAATACTTCATGGTACTCATTAATGATATATTAATGAAGCATATATTCCATTAGTTTAATTATGGGTAGTGTTAGGGTAAAAAAAATTATAGCAAAAATTATAGTAGAGTGATATTACATGGGTAGCTATAGAAGACTGATGTCTCTGACTTTGAGACAAATCAGCTTATGGACGACTCTTGGGAAAAGAACCCCCAGCTATCCTCAATTTTTAATCTCTCGGAATACTGCAGGGAGACACCGAGTAACTTAGTCATCCACAAGGCCATCAACAGGTCACCAACACATAATTTGCAAAGGTGAACAACATCTCCTCAGTCCCAAAATGTGCAAAATACTGAAGATCACAAACCAATGCAGCCAGGATTTTATGTCTATTAACCCCACCTGTTGGTACTAAAATTAAGATTGGAAGGTTCCTCGTAACTGCCCAAAATTGCAAAGCTACTATTGTAGCCATGAGCTCATGTAAAATTTATCCCTTATATGCAAAAGAAGCCAACTCCACTAGTGGTCCAGATGTGGCCTGACTACAGGCAAACTGGGAGGATGACCTCCGCTGTGGGAAATGGGATAAAGTGGCTCTTTCAGAAATCTGGTTCAAGCATTATGGGCTGAATAATTATGAAACAGTGGTAGATTATATGATCAAATGTGGGAAAAAGTTTAGGGGAGATGTCAGTGGTAGTTTTTTTTTAAACCACAGAGTGGTGGGTGCCTGGTGCCAGGGGTGGTGGTAGACACTGAGAGAATTAGGGACATGTAAAAGACGCTTAGATATGGGCTGTGTAGGAGATGGCTTAGATTGATCGTGGAGTAGGTTTATTTAGGTCAGCACAACATCGTGGGCCAAAGGCCCATACTATGCTGTACTCTTTTATGTTCTAAAAAGGTTTAAAGAACATAGCCATCTTTATTGTGAAACCCAATTCAGATAATTGCAAGAGATAAGAATAAAGTATTTGAAATCAACTTCAGCCAAAAGTTCCAAGCAGCAATTCTACTTTGTTCCCTCCAGAGTTCCCCTACATCATAGATGCCAGTATTCAGTTCACTACACCTAATATTAAACCACAGCAGAGAATGACACAGTGGGGGTTATAGATCTTGACAACATCCCACCTACAGTTTTAGAAAGTTGAGTTAGCCACCCACCTAGATCAACTTATACCAGAATACTAGAACCAACCGAGTAAATTCCATCCATAGGAAACAAAAACAGTCAATTTCTGAGTGTACAATAACTGATGAATGATAAACCTTCTGGGCAATATGGTTCTGCATGTACCAGAAATATCACTTCAATTTTAGAGCACGTGCTCATAAACACAACGGCTTTCTACACTAATCAAATATTAAAGCCTATAAGCCCAATTTAAAGATTCAGAAATCAACATTTGAAGGTATTGTGTGTTGCAAATTGCAATCTGCTGCCATTTGCCAACTGGGTCCTTTACTGAGCAGGCCCTTAGTTCAGCCATGTTCAGAAATTCAAAAACTTTCTTGGTTGTCCGACTCTCATGAGGTCATCCAAAACTCACTACTGCATCCTAATTTTCATGAATCCCATTCACTCACCTGTTATTTTTACTATCTTTTAATTAAGCAATCCCTCAAATTTTAAAATTCAGTCAATGTAGTCACTATGGAAACAAAGCTGGGGGTGTCAGTAGGAAACATGAGAATTTTACACTATAGATGACTCAAAAGTTGACAGTTATAGCAAATGCTTGCTGTTTGTAACATGGAAAAACACTAATGGAAAAAAAAATCTGCCAAAAGGTAAGAATATAACAATCATGTCCTGTACTTATAGAGCAATTTTAACACAAAAAATGTCCCATATCAAGAAAGTCATGCAAGGCAGATTAGGGTGAATAACCAAAAGCTTGGCCAGAAAGGATGACCAAGGAGGGAAAAAAAAGATAAGAGGGGTCATGAGGTTCAGGGAGAGAATTAGAGATTAGGACATCGGTAGCTAAAAAATACTGCCGTCAACAGTAAATTCAAGGGGCTAGAGTTAGGACAGCACACATCCCTCAGTGCATTATACACAACAACAATACCAGAGAGATACAAAATCAAACATTTTAAAACTGCTACAATCCCTGAGAGCCAAGATGGGTCAGTACAGGTAGGTCGAGAGGTTATGTCTAACAGTGTTTTGACAATGTTAAATATACAGAAAACTGATGGTCCAAGTCTGGCAAGGAATGTATTCAGTTAGATTAAGTCCAGAAGTCAACTTCTTGAATTGAGGGTTAGAGCAACAAGTGCACTGAAGTAGAGGTGAAGTCAGGCAATGTTACAGAAATATGCAAATTAACTGATGTGCTGTGGTTAGAAGCTCAGAGTCAAGTATAGTCTAAAAATTCATTGATGTCAGCCTTTAATGCTCTCCGGATCATTTAATACTCCCATACAAAAATAGAACTTCAAAAGAAAAACCTCCACCAAATACAAACTCATATTCAAATCCAAGCTGGATCATATCATGCAAATTAATTCATGTTGCACATCCATCTTGCCTGTATCTTTTCTATAATTGCATGCACACTACTGCAACTAGGGCTTAACAAACATCTTGTAGATCTATCATAATTTCTTTCCTTGTCAATTCAGTGCCCTTTTGTACAAACCCCCAAATCTCATTTGACTTTTTCCAATCGCAGTCATTCTCTTAGAGATATACCTATCTGCAATTTTGTTCTTTTTGCCAAAATGCAATACATTACATGAACCCTTTCCTCCAAATATTTACCCATATCACTAACATACCTTTGTGATCCAACTGTCTTGTTCATTCTTTACCTCCTAATTTGTTTTTGTTTTATTCCCAACATAGCTTTCCCTCAAATAATTTGAACAACAAAACGGCAAATTTTCTAAGCTTTACTACAAAGTATTTTTATGCACATGTATTTGTTTTTAATCAATAAAGGAGAGACCGTAAGAATCAATAAAAAGAGCAAAGAACAAAAAAAAAACTGCTGGAACTCAGCGAGTCAAGCAGAGAGATGTTGACGTTTCAGGTCAAGACCCTGCATCAGGACCAAGAGTGTAAAGGTAGATAGCCAGTATAAAAGGGATGAGAGGGAGAGGGAGAGGGAGGTAGGTGATAGGTGGATCCAGGTGAGGAAAGGGTTGATGAGTAGATGGAGCCATGTGGGGAGGGGGGAGATAGGTGCAGAGACTGGAAAGAAACAAGTGGAGACACAAGAGGCTGCAGATGCTGGAATCTAATAAGTAATGAAGGTGATGTGGAACTAGATAAGGGAGGGATGATGGGTTGATGAAACCAGTTGGGGGAGGGGATCAGAGACCCAGTAGGTTGTGGGTGTGGGAGGGGGCAATGAGAGAACCTGGGTGGATCAGGAGTGTGGGTTACCTGAAGTTGTCCAATGTTCATACCATTGGGTTGCAGAGTATCCAGGCGGAATAAGAGGTGTTTCCTTTGAGGTTGCAGTTGGCCTCACCCCTGGCAGGGGAGAATGCCAAGCACAGACAGGTTGTTGTGGAATGATTCTTTCTCTCTCCTTCTGACCTACCCAGGTTATCTCACCATCCCCCACCCCCCTTTTTTTTCAACCCCTCGCCATTACCAAATTTCATTCCCCTCCCAACTGGTTCATGTGCACACCTACACACACAACCTATCGCCTACACACAGCCTACTGGGTCTCCTATTCCCTCCACCAACTGGTTTAACCTGCCCATCATCCATCCCTTATCTGGGTCCAATTATCACCTTCCACCATCTTCAGCCTCTTGCATCTCCACATCAGCTTCCAGCCTACGTGTCTACCTCCACCCTCCTCCCAGCTGGCTCCATCTACCCCCTTTTATTCCTCAAGTTATCAGTTTCTATCTATCACACACCCACTGCTGCCTCCCAACTTCATCCCTCCACCTGGCTCCAAGTGTCCATCATCTCCCTCCTCACCCGGTTCCACCTGTTGCCTGCCAGTCCCTCTTTCTCACCTCTTTCAGGGGCAGGCATGGTAGTGTAGCAGTTAGCATAATGCTATTACAGTACCAGCGACCCAGGTTCAATTCCAGCCACTGTCTGTAAGGAGTTCATACGTTCTCCCCATATCTGTGTGGGTTTCCTCCGGGTGCTCCGGTTTCCTCCCACATTCCAAAGACGTATGGGTTAGGAAGTTTTGAGTATGCTATATTGGTGCCAGAAGCATGGCGAGACTTGCGGGCTGCCCCCAGAACACTCTATGCAAAAGATGCATTTCACTGTGTGTTTCAATGTACATGTGACTAATTACGGTATCTTTATACTGGATAGCTCTCCTCCACACTATCAGTCCTGATGCAGGGTCTCGACCTGAAACAGCAACTATCCTTTTGCCTTCACAGATGCTGCCTGACCTGCTGAGTTGCTCCAGCAGTTTGAATTTTGCTCCAGATTCCAGCAGACTCTTGTGTCTCCAAAACACAAGCCAGATACTCAATTTACTTCCTAGTGTCTGGATTATTAAAAAAAATGGCAGTTGTTGACATTACTGTAATCTCTCTTCACCCAGCATTCTAATTGGGTCATCAGCTCTCTGGACAGGCACTGAAACCCAGAAGTGCTTGGCATTTGCAGTTACCATCTGGGAGCCTATGTAAATTTTGTGCAAAAACTAGTATCGCTGTTCTACTCAATAACATGGTGTCGACATGGGGGACTGTAGATAACTACTGACATGATGCTTTTTATTGTTTATTAAAATGACAGCTCTTTCTCATTTGGTCACAAAATTAATTTGGAGAAGAATTAGAAACTAGGCTGGCACTAAGCAGCTAAGTACTGTTAAATGAAAGCTAAATCATCAGTGGTGGAGAGTACTGGTGCAGGAAGACAGAGCACAAGCAGTTGCCACTTGTGTCAACTCAGCAGGTACTCACAAGCAGCAAGAGTAGAACATTCAGCTCTTCAAGTCTAACCCATCATTCATGGTTTTACTTCTTACACCTCCTTCCACTATCCCACTTCTTTCAGTTCCTGTGATATCCAAGGCTCTGTCTGAAATAAACAACTGAGCACGCACACTTCTCCATGATGGAGAATTCCATAGAATTCAGTGAAAAGTTCTAAATATTTAGATCTAAATAGTTTCTCTTTACTCTAAAATTGGTAATTCTGGTTTTAGAAGAATCTAATTTACCAATCTTGTATGTTTCAATGGGATTTGCTTTCAGAAAAACAAGTCCCACTCCACACAATCTCTCTAGACAGATTCTTGATTCCAGAAATTAGACTTGATGCATTCTCTCCTTCAGCAAGATTATCAAAACTGCACAGAGTACTCCAGGGGCCATCTGGCTAAGGTTCTTACATAATTGTAGCAAGGCTTCTTCACCTTTGCACACCAATCCCTTTGCGGTAAAGGGCAGTATATAGCCTCATGGACTTTAAATCAAATTCAACAATTTCAGGTAATTTTGTCTGTATCAGTTCCGCTCTATATTATCCATCTGTATTATTAGCTCAGATTTTGTCTCTCCACTGACACTGTCTGATCCACTGGGCATTTCCTACAGCTCTGATCTTCATTTCACAACTTTTACTCTTCCTTTATTTCCCCCACCGTCCTTTCTCTAATTGCCCTCATTTAACTATCAATCAAATGGCTTCATTCATAGCTTATCATTTGGCCACCTGCCCTCACCCCTTCAGAGATATTCCCTGTCCTATTCATTTCGACCCCATCCTTTCTGCAACAACTTGTTTTCTAACTTCCACTTCTGATGAAGAGTCAGAGTCACAAAGCACAGAAACTGGCCCTACAGCCCACGCCAACTATCAAACACCCATCTATACTAATCTCATTTCCCACTCATTTTGTAGCCTTCTATGCCCCAGTGTTTCAAATACTCATCTAAATACTTAAATGTTATATGTGTATCTGCCTCCTCCAACCCATCAAGCAACACATTCCCAATTTTAACCATCTCCTGGTGAAAGAGAAATTCTTCCTCAGATCCCCTCCAGATGTCCTACCCCTTACCTTAAATGTATCACTTGGTCATTGGCATGTCTGCTAAGAGGAAAAGTTTCCTATACCTTATCTATTCCCCTCAAGTCACCCTTCAGCCTTCCCTGCTCCAAAGAAAACAAACCCAGCCTATTTAGTCTCTCCTAAGAAATGCTCCTACCCAGAAAACATCCTGATGAATTTCCTCTGCACCCTTTTCAGAGTAATCACATAATTCCTCTGTGAATCAGAAGGCCACACATTACTTCAGCTGTGATCCAACTATTACTTTATACAGTTGTATCATAGTCTCCCTGCTCTTATATTCCATACCTAGCTAATGAAGGCAACTATCCTATTTGCCTTCTTAACCACCTTATCTACCTGTGCTGCTAACCTGAGGGATTCCTGAATAAGTATACTAAGAATCCTCTGTTCCTCAGTACTTCCTAGGAACAGAGGATTCCTTAGTCCATGTGTATGTCTTAGCCTCATTGGTTCTTCCAAAATTTAACACCTTGCATTTTCAGGATTAAATTCTATCCACTCTTTCTCTGTCCATTGTATCAAATGATCTTATGCCCATCTTACTAATAAATGTTAACCATTTCTCTTTCCACAGATGACTTGCTAACAGTTTCCAGCATTTTCTGTTTTTATTTCAGATTTCCAGCATTTGCAGTGTTTGATTTAAGACTAAATATACCATTTGTTTTTCTAATTATATGGCATACCTCCACACAGCTCGCATAAGAAATAAATCCACTTTTCCTACCAAGCTGGATGACTTCACATTTGTCCACATTACATCTATTCTTGGCCATCATTCAATCTGTTCATAAACTTTTAGAACCTCCTGCTGGTTTACTTTCCCAGAATGAGGAGAATTCACTGAAACTTAGAAAATTCTTGTAGGACTGGAGAAGCCTAGATGTAGGGAAGATGTTTCTGCTGGCTGAGGAGCAGAGTTTCAGACTAAGGGGTAGACTGCTCAACTGAAGTTAAGAGAATTTTCTTCACTCAGGTGGGGAGTGAACCTGTGGAATGCCCTACCCAATTCAGCTGTGGAGGCTCATTTATGTCCATTCAAAACATTGGATATTAAGAGAATCAAGGATTCCAAGGGTAATGCTGGAAAATGACCAAGGTAGAAGATCACCTGTTACTTTTAATGAATGGCAAAACATGCTCAAAAGGGCAAGGTGACCTACTGCTGCTCCTATTTCTTGTTCTTGTACCCATGCAGGTCAGGGGGAACCTCCAGGGTGAGAAATATCATTACTTTTCAAGTCAATAGCATTTCACTAAATTGTTCATTATTTTGCTTCACAGGAAGGGTCACTGGCTGAAACATTAACTTGTTTTTGCCACAAATATTGCCTGACAACCACATAATTCCAACATTTGCTGTTCTTATTTCATAGAAAATTAGATCTCAGTCTATAATTATGGACTGGCCACATTAGGAGCTCTAATTATCTGGGGAAGAAATTGACATTATTTAAATACACTGAAGAAATCCTCTATTCAACTCCTCCAACCTTCCCTACTGCCCAACCCTCAGCCTCTGCATCCTGTTTTACCCCCCATCTCCCTGCAGTGGCATCTATAACCTTGCGCAATCCTCCCTTCCATCAGGATCTGATTATCCTGTTACCTCCATAATCCTGCTCAACAGGAACATGCATTCGGTCTTCTCCAGGACACCAGGAGACTTAAAGTATCAAATCAGCAAGTCCAAGTCTAAAGCATATTACTATTCTTTCCGGACCACATTAGCAAACACTGCAAAAGTACTAGAAATATCACTAAACTTTTAAAATTCCCAAAATAACATCAATGTTTCTCAATTCTCATAACTATGTATCTGAAATGTAGATCATTTCAAAGTCCTGAAAAAGAAACCAGTACAAAGCCCAGACAATCTCAGGGTTTTAGAAAAGCTCTTAACAGCTTACTATGGGATCCTATTCTTCAGAAGTAATTCCCCACCATAACTCTTGACTCCTTAAGGGGTAAGCAAAACTGAAATTGAGGAAATAACCATGTACATTGATGTACAGAGCATTAAACATATAATCTTTATTTTATGTAACCTTCAATCTAGACTTTTTATAAAGGCTAGTTTTATTTTGTTGGTCCCCATAACACAGAAGGAAGAAGGTGTTAGAAAGATCACACAGGAGAGGTAGCAACTATATTCAAACTTTATTTATATGCTTTTCCATGGAATACCATTGTTTATCAACTTTTGTACTAGATATTAACCATCATCAGAACCAATCCATGATTGAACTAGTATACAAGGCACAACCGTTTTTAACAGAAGATTAGCGCGACGCTATTACAGCACCAGCATTCGGGGTTCGATTCCCATTGCTGTCTGTAAGGAGTTTGTACGTTCTCCCGTGTCTGCGTGGGTTTCCTCCAGGTGCTCCAGTTTCCTCCCACATTGCAAAGACGTACGGGTAGGTTAATTTGGGTTTAAAATGGGCAGCGTGGACTTGTTGGACCAGAAGGGCCTGTTACCACGCTGTAAATAAAATTTTTAAAAAAGCTTAAAGAAAGATCAAGTACCACGAAAAGGTAATGAGTGTAGTTCAGTAATAAATAAACTCTTGCTAGGGAAATAAATTTATAACTCCAATTGCAGGTACAGATGGATTTTAATGACAAATTATTTGGATAATATGGCTTAACTAGAAAGATTTTTTATATAATTGGCTTAGGAATCAATATTGTCATTGAGGATCAGGTTTGAATCCATCTTATTATGCAATGACTGCCAATGTCTAATATGAAGCATATTGATTTTTCTACCAATAGTCCAGCATCTTGTCAGAATTTTTTGACATCCCGCACTATTTAGTGGTGTTATTGAATCCTTAACTAAACAAGATGCTGTGAGGACCAAGTATTCATATAATTCTAGAGAAACAAAGGACTGCAGATGCTGGAATCTAGATGAAAAACACTATGATGCCAGAGGAACTCAGCAGGCCAGGCAGCATCCGTGGAGAAAAGCAGGTGGTCAATGTTTCAGGTCAGGACCCTTCTTCAGGACTGAAAATAGGAAAAGGGGAAGCCCAATATATAGGAGGGTAAAGCAGAGCAGTGGTAGGTGGACAACAAAAGGGATTCGGGGTGGGCACAAGGTGGTGATAGGTGGATGCAGTCCTGAAGAAGGGTCCTGACCCGAAACGTTAACTGCCTGCTTTTCTCCACAGATACTACCTGGCCTGCTGAGTTCCTCCAGCATCATCGTGTTTTTCATTCATATAATTCTGTCTGCACATTTAAAGACAATTACTTTGACAAAGAATTTTTTTTAAATCATGGTTATGGAAGCCAGATGTAGAACAAACAGCTTGAATTTCATTTCAATAGTTTGAGATATTATCTAAATACATCAATTTGATCACTGTTTTGTATTTCATTGCCAGCTGTTTCATACCCTTGTGTATGCATTAATATTCAGAAAATGCAGCAAGAGAAGCTAAAAACTGCATCACTGTGTATCTTAAATTTAAAAGGAAAAGACAAATTGAACAGCCCCCAAAAAACAGACACAGGGAATACAATGCACAACTTACGTGACCCAATTGATTGCACCATGGTCAGTGTGCCAACTTTCTGTCTAATCGTTTGATTTAAATTAAAACAGAAAATGCTGGAAATACTCCAACACTTGAATGACTTCCAGATTCAGCAAACACTAGCTGTATGACTGATGTGCACCAGTTAAAGCCAGCCAGCACTGCATAAAGCTAGCCGGAACCTCCTAGAAAGCCACACTGTGAAGCAGATACTAGCAATCTTGCAGGAAGTCAACCTCTCTTGGGATACAATGAATCTCACTTGGGATACAGTGAAAAGCATGGACTCTAGTTTTCAGCTACTGCACTTTGGATCTTTGCTGTGGTGGTGGAAAATATCAGTGTTGTATCTGGATGGGCAGAGCCTGAAGGTTAATAGCAAGAATCTGTCCCCAAGAAACTTGGAAATGCAGTGCCTCAAAAGGTCATCAACAAATGCATCTTCAAATTCAGCCATACTGACCAGCCTCAGCCACTGTTCAATTAACCACATCTTCCTCACTCGCCAATCAAGCAAGACTCAAACTAAGCATTCATGCAATCTTGTGCACACTCCTTCTCTCTCTCTCTCAAGCAAAAGCTGCAGCGACTACCTGAAAAGGAAGGGAAAGGGGGATGTATAACAGGCAGGGCAACCCTGAACAGTTGCAGTCAGCAGAACTACCAAGACCATCGATGATAGTGACATTCACATGCCGAATTTACCGCCTAGATCCCATCCTTTTAACCCCCCCCCCCCCCCCGTCATGCATTTCCCCAGTGAACCCACAACTTTACCATGATGTCATTGCTCTTTCAAATATCAGTGTGCAACTTGGCCAACACAGGAAGGACAGCAACAAGACAACAATGAGATCACACCATCAGCTGATTTCATTCTCAACCACATAACTGAGTGGGTAGCATTAAAGTAGGATCCACAAGTAATGAGACAGAGTCTATGGTGCCTTAAAGCCAGGATGAAAGCAGGGATAGCACGAGCACCGACTTACCAGAGAACAAGGTCGCACTTAATATAAAAGCTATAAAAGGCAACTTAATGGCTTACACAAGTTCAAGTTCTAAATCAGGGCAAGGCACATTTTGACAGTTTTTAGACAGGAACTTGCAAAAGTTGATTGGAGTAGATCATTTGCAGGCAAAGGGACATCCAGTAAATGGGAGGCTTTTAAAAGTGAGATAACAAGAGTGAAGGGCAAGGCTAGCAGGAGTAGGTAACCTTGGAAGTTAGAAACATAGAAAGACTACAGCACAGTTCAGGCCCTTCAGCCCACAAAGCTGTGCTGAACATGTCCCTACCCTAGAAATTACTAGGCTTACCCATAGCCCTCTATTTTTCTCAGCTCCATGTACCTATCCAACAGTCTCTTAAAAGACCCTATTCTATCCGCCTCCACCACCATTGCCGGCAGCCCATTCCACGTACTCACCTCTTACCCCTGACATCTCCTCTATACCTACTCCCCAGCACCTGTGTCCTCTTGTAGCCACCATTTCAGCCCTGGGGAAAAGCCTCTATCTACCCAATCAAGTTGAGGAAAATGGAGGTGCCAGTCAGGAAAAAGGAGGCATGGGTCTGGTACAGGCAGCTCAGATCAAGTGAATCCCTGGAGTATAGGGGATGCAGAAGTGTACTTGAGCAAAAAAGGGGACACGAGATAATTTTCACAAAGATCAAGGAAAACCCAGAGATTTATTTTTTTAAAATAAAGTACATTAAGGTTAAAAAAAAAAGTAACTAGGGAGTGAATAGGGCCTCTCAAAGGCCAAAGTGGACATGTAGAGCTATACGAGGTGGGCAAGGTCCTCAATGAATATTTCATCTATTTTTACCATGGAGTAAGACTTCAAAACTTGAGATAGTTGATGGGGTTATCTTGACGATGGTCTGCATTACAGCAGAGGTGCTGGGTGTCTTAAAATGTATGAAGGTAGATAAGTCTCCAGGGCCTGACCACGTTTATCCAAGAAAACTGTGGGAAGCTGGAGAAGAAAGTACAGGAGCCCTGGCTGAGACATACAGTGTGCATCATCAGTAGCCACAGGTGAGGTGCCAGAGGACTGGAGGGTGGCTAATGTTGTGCCTTTATTTAAGGAGGGCTGCAAAGAAAAACCTGGGAACTATAGACCAGTAAACCCAACATCTGTGGTAGGCAAGTTACTGGAGGGGATTCTGAAGGATAAGATACACATGCACTTGGAAAGACAGGTTGATTTGGGATAGTCAGCACAGCTTTGTGTGTGGGAGATCATGAAGTTTTTTCTTGATCATCTGGGTAAGTGGGCCAAGGAACGGCAAGTGGAACTTAATTCATACAAGTGCAAGGTGTTACATTTTGGGAAGACAAATCAGAGTAGGACTTTCAGAGTGAATAGTTGGGCCCTGGGGAGTGTTGTAGAACAGAAGGGCCTAGGAGTGCAAGTACATGGTTCCCCAAAAGTGGCATCATCATAGATGGGATGGTGAAGGCAGCTTTTGGCATGCTGGCCTTCAGTCAGGGCATTGCATACAGTTGGGATGTTATGTTGCAGTTCCATATGGCATTGATGAGGCCATAATTGGAATGTGTTCATTTCTGGTCACTCTGCTGAAGGAAAGATGTTATTAAACTAGAAACAGTGCAGAGGAAGTTTACAAGGATGCTGCAGAGATGCAAGGGACTGAGTTATGGAGGGAATTTGAGCAGGCTGGGACTTTATTCATTGGCGTATAGGAGAATGTGGGGTGATCTTTTAGAGGTGTATAAAATCATGAGGATGAGGAGCATAGAAAGGGTGGATGCACTCTGACCATTTTGCCAGGGCTGGGGAAATCAAGAACAAGAGGACATAGGTTTAGAGTGAGAGGGAAGAGATTTAACAGGAAACCAAGGGGCAAATTTTTCACCCAGAGAGAGGGCAGTATATGGAGTGAGCTGCTGAGAAAGTGGTTGAGGCCTGTCTTTACAAAATTTAAAAGGCATTTGGGCAGATACATGGATAGAAAAGGTTTAGAGAGACATGGGTCAAATGCAGGCAAATGGGACTAACTTAGATGGACATCTTGGTCGGCAAGGACTGGTTAGGCTGAAGGGCCTGTTTCCATGCTGTATGACTCTGACAATGAAGTTTTTGCTCCAAAAGCCTATGATCAATATCAAGCATTGGAAAGCCTTCCACAACTTGCTGTAGGGCTTAAGTGTTCAGGCTTAGTCGGAAGACCAAGGAATGACATTGAGAGAAAGGTTGTTGTCATGACACCATGTCACTTGACACTCTCTCTCCTTCCTGTACTCCGACTCATTGTTATTTGAGATAAGGACTACTACGGTGGTATCATCTGCAAACTTGTAGATAGAGTTGGAGCAGAATCCGGCCACACAGTCAGGAGTATATAGGGAGTACAGCAGCCTTGTGGGGCACCAGTGTTGAGAATAATTGTGATGGAGGTGTTGCTACCTATCATTACTGATTGTGGTCTGTTGGTCAGAAAGTCAAGGATCCAGTTGCAGAGGGAGGCGTTTAGGCCCAGGTCTTTGGTGATGAGTTTGCTTGGAATTATAGTGTTGAAGGTGGAGCTGTAGTCAATAAACAATAGTTTAACATAGGTGCCTTTACTGTCCAGATGCTCCAGAGACGAGTATAGGGCCAGGGAGATGGCGTCCACTGTAGACCTGTTTTGGCAGTAGGCAAATTGCAGTGGGGAGGTTTTCTGGGGGGCTGGAGTTAATGCATGTCATGACGTATTCAGCCTCTCGAAGCACTTCATGATGGTGGATGTCAGAATCACCGGTCGGTAGTCATTAAGACACACGACCTTGTTTTTCTTTGGTACTGGGATGATAGTGGTCTTCTTAAAACAGATGGGAACCTCAGATTGAAGCAGGGAGAGATTAAATATGTCTGCAAATACCCCCGCCAGACGATCAGCACAATATCTGAGCACATGGCCAGGGACACCATCGGGGCCAGATGCTATCCTCAGGTTCACTCTGCGGAAGACTGATCTTCTGTCCTCTACAGTGACCACGGGTTCCGTTGCTTTGGAGGCTGTCAGGGTGGGTGGTGACAAACCACTCCCCTTCTGTTCAAAACGTGCATAAAATGCATTAAGCTCATCAGGAAGGGATGCGTTGTTGTTGTTGACTATGCTACCTAACTTAGTTTAGTAGCCCATTATAGCATGGGAGCCCTGCCACAACTGACGGCTGGTCTGGGACTCTATTTTGAACTGGTATTGTCTCTTGGCATTCCTGATAGCTTTATGGAGGTCGTATCTCAATTTCTTGTAAAGGGCAGGGTTACCCGATTGGAATGCAGCATTCCTCAACTTCAGTAAGGAGTGGATCTCCTGGTTCATCCATGGTTTCCAGTTTGGGAACACCCGTATTGTCCTCTTTGGTACACAGTCCTCAACACACTTGCTGATGAAGTCCGTGATGGTGGTGACATACTCACCAAGGCTGGCAACTGAGTCTTTGAACATGGACCAGTCCACTTGACTCAAAGCAGTCATGTAGAAGCTCATCTCTTTCAATATATTCTTTATAAAGTTAGCAATTATTGTACAAATATTTAACAATATAACAAAATAGCACTATAAATGTGAAGCATTTACGATTAAGAATAATTATTTTTTTGTTACTGTGCATTGCTCTAACAAACAAAACTGAGCTAGAAAATTGCTTTCTGTTTTCCATTGGGAAAAACAGCCTTGCTTTCTTGTAAAAGACTGAAACAAAGACATTTGTTGTCATGGTAAAATGGTTATTTCTCCCTGCTTCAAATCATCAAGATTCTGAAGACTTTCTTTCTGCAAAAGGAGCCAGCATTTTTCATGGCCAAGATATTTGTCAGGTTACAATGTATGATGCACTTCACTTCTTTGAATGGGTTATTCAGCTATAAAACTTAGTGGGTACAATATTTCCAATTTACATCCAATTCCAAAGTCTTTCATTTTGTAGTTGTTTGCATGCAGCTCCAAAACTAGGCAATCACACTGAAATGCAGCTCGTGCCGTACTACATCATATTTGCAGGTATTCAAGTTTTTAGAGAATTGTATTTAATAAGATACAGAATACATTGTGCTATTCTCCTGGGAATAAGCCTCTCCCCTACGGCGCTGTATTCAGGTAATCAATAACTATTTACAATTGTCAGAATCAAGTGAATTGGGCTGGGGATAAGAGAAACATGACAAAGACTGAGAAGGTGTGGTGGGGGAAATGTGCAGAAACTAAGGAATTCAGTGGAATTGGGGATTAAATAATGGACCCATTGGAAACAAACAAGGTAAATTTGGTCAATCACAATCCACGATGATGCACATTCTCACACAGAACTGTCAATACACTCATATCATCAACAGTCTGGTTTGGGTTCAGTAGGTCGAGATGTGTTTCACTTTCATGCTACTTTGTAGATTCGCTTAGCTTGTTACTCAAAAGATTTTTCTCACACAGAACTGTTGAACAGAGAGAAATAGGGGTACAGGTATATCTCTCCTTGAAAGTGGTGACACATAAACAGGGTGGTGAAGAAGGCATTTGGCACACCTGCCTTCAGTAAGAATATTGAGCACAGGAGTTGAGGGGTTATGTTACAGCTCTATTACTCACACAGAACTGTCAATATACTTAGATCGCAAACAGTCTGGTTTGGGTTCAATAGGTTGAGATGTGTTTCACTCTCATGCTATTTTGTAGATTAGCTTAGCTTGTTACTCAAAAAAATGTCTGCACAAACTCAGAGTCAGAGGGCTATACTGCATGGAAACAGGCCCTTCAGCTCAACTCATCCATGCCAACCAAGTAGCCTAACTGAATTAATCCCATTTGCCTGCATATGGCCCATATCCCTCTAAACCTTTCCTATCCATGTAGCTGTCCAAATGCCTTTTAAATGTTATAATTGTACCCAACTGTACCCACCTCTACCACTTCCTCCAGCAGCTTGTTCCATGTACTCACCACACTCTGAAAAGGTTGCCTCTCAGGAGGCATTTAAACCTTTCCCCTCTCACCTTAAGTCTAAGGACTCCCCTACCCTGGGGAACAGATTTTGACTGTTCACCTTATCTATGCCACTCATTTTATAACCTTCTATAAGCTCACCACTCAGCCTCCTATGCTCCAGGGGAAAAAATCCTAGCCTATCCAGCCTTTCCTTATAACCCAAGCCCTCCAATCTGAGTAACATCCTCGTAAATCTCTTTTGCACCCTCTTCAGTTTAATGACATCCGTCCTATTGCAGAATGACCAGAACTGCATGTAGTACTCACCAATGTCTTGTACAGCTATAACATAACATCCCAACTCATGTACTCAATATCTTGGCCGATGAAGGCAAACATGCCAAATGCCTTCTTTACTCCCCTGTTGCACCTGCAAGGAAAGATGTACCTGTACCCCTAGGTCTCTGTTCTACAATGTTCCCCAGGGCCCTACCATTTACTGTACAAGTCCTGCCCTGATTTGTCTTACAAAATGCAATACCTCGCATTTACTTGAATTAAAGTCCATCTGTCATTCGTCAGCCCACTGACCCAGTTACGCAAGATTGTAATTTTAGATAACCTTCTTCACTGACCACTAAACCATCAATTTTAGTGTCATCTGCAAACTTACTAACCATGCCACCCTCATTCTCATCCAAATTTGCTAAAATAGATGAACAACTGTGGACCCAACACTGATCCCTGCAGCACACAGCTGGTCACAGGCCCCCAGTCTGTAAAACAACCCTCCACCACAACCCTGTCTCCTACCACCTAGTTAATTTTGTATCCCCTTAGTCAGATTCTGTGCTCACTGCTCTTAGACTCCTCAGCTAGCAGAAACCTCTCTCCTGCATCTAGCTTGTCAAGTCCTACAAGAATTTCCTAAATTTCAGTAAGTTTTCCTCATTCTGGGAAAATAAACTGGGAAGATCCAAAAGGATAGGGACAGATTGAATGAAAGCTACACACTGGTTCCCCTCTACCTGTACCCCCCATCTGCCCTCCTCACCTCCCTCCCTTCACTCCATGCTCTGCCTTCCTCTCCTATCAAGATTCCATCTTTAGTCCTCTGTCACTTCCACCCATCACCTCCCAGCTTCTGGCATTATTCCCACTCTCTTCTCCATCTGCCTATCACCCCCCCCCCCCTCACATGGATCCACCTGCCACCTCTTGTTCCACACCTTTGCTCCACCTTTCTAGACAGGCCATCTCCCCTCTATCTTTCAGTCCAGATGAAGGGTCTGGACCCAAAATGTTGACTATCCATTTCCTTCTATAGACCTGCTGAGTTCCTCCAGCTTTGTGTGTGTTATTTTGTTGTCAAATCTTAAAAAAAAATGTGGAATGTCTTTCCTTACGGGTCCAGAAGAGTTTCTCAGCACTGATCACTTCACGTGCTATTAGAAACCATTCTACCTTATCCAACAACTTTTTCCTGAAAGAAAACAGCAAGAACAGTGCATTAAAGTTGCAGCTCACATCAAATTACATATTTTGCATTGATGGCAATGCACCCGAAAAGCAGAGCATCACTGACAGTGACAATTTCAGATTCCCACGTTTAACCTTGCATGAGCAGGAATGCAAGCTTTTAAACATCAGTCATTCCAACTGTAAATTGCATGCTACTGAATGTCTGTATAGTGACCAGTGTAAAGATAATAAAAATGATGATGGCACATGAAAGGCATATTTGAAAAACTTATTAACATGCAATTCCAGCAGCAACCACCTGCTACTAAGTAGCCTATTTTCTGCCTTCAGAGAAAATATCCATTTGATATGGTGGAAGTTATCTTTGACAACTGTGACAAAATCATGACACTTCAAAAGATCTCTTCAATCACAACTCATTACATTCACTCAGTTAGCAACATTAGGCAGGCCATATTGTTCATGTGCCCAACACAGATTCCCGAAACAGTCACTCTGTTCCAATCTCTGTCACAAAAATAAGATCGGGTGCAGAGAGGAAAAGATTCAAAGATGTGCTTAAAGCCTTGAAGAAAGACAATATCCCTACTGACTCCTGGAAATCTCTGGCCCATAATCACCCAAATTAGAGAAAGAACATGCAGAATGGAGTAGAAAGCCTCAAGGACATACCTGGGGATCACATACAAGCCATGTAAGCAGCAGCAGGAGTTCAGTACCTTGCCAACTACCCACCTGCCCACCCCAACTGACACTACCTGACCCACCTTTGTAGGAGCTTGTGGCTCCCACATTTGCTTCATCAGTATCTCAAGGCTCAACAAAACTAGAGTGGAAACAAGTCATCCTCAATCCCAAGGGACTTCCCAAGAATTGGAATTGGATTTCCACTTAATCTATTCTCAAATAAAGGAATTCAGAAGGAAGATCTAAACCAGATGTGTATAATTTGGAATGTGCTACCACAGAGTACAAAAGGTGAATTTAAAAGATAAATTTTAAAGGGGAACCTAGGTGACAAATAAATAATAGGAATGGTTTATAGACTTGGAGGAAATAAGGTGGATGAAAAGATACATGGTGCAGAAAACACAAACACTGATCATTTAGCCCAATTAGTCTAATTTTGCACTCTAATTTCTATTCTATTTAGATTCTTAACTTTTACAACTCATGTTTATAGTCTGGACATTTTACTACTCTAAATTGATTCCCCATTGTCAGATTTTTCCTCATTTACATTACACTTCTACACATAGAAATCTTATCCATTTTATTATGTCTGAACCAAGTGTGACGATCAACCTGCATACCTCATCCAACTCATGCAAGGAAAATTCAAATTATACAAAAGTAAAGACTTCATCTTTTTGCCTTACCAACCTGATCCAAATGCTACTTATATTTCAAACTACCTTCAAGTAACTGGTTGTGAATAGTTGTGTAAATAAATGCTGGTAGGTTCAAATCTCCTGCATTACCTTAAATTAAAATAGACAAATGATTAATATTTCCTATTTCAATCTTCACTCAGTGTTACCTCATTTCGTAGTCAAATGAGTCATCCATTCGAAAATTAAACTCTTCCCAGAACCTGGACAGGGTACACATCCTCAATATATACTCCATCAGCCTTTACATCCAATGAATCCTCCTCCATGATTTGCATCACTCCAAGGTGATTGTAACACCAGACACATTCCTCGTTACTTCCCTGTCAGCAGTCAGAAGGGACCACTCTTTCCAAGATATTCTGGCCCACTATTCAAATCTGCAACAATGCCTACTCACCCTGAGAGTTTAGAAATAGGACAGTTGAATATGTGGCTACCGAGATTGTGTAGGAAGGAGGGTTTTAGATTTCGGGATCTCTGGGACATGTCTGGGGAAAATGGGACCCATACAAGATGGGCACCTGAACCAGAATAGGTCCAATATCCTTGCAGGAAGGTTTACTAGTGCTGTTGGGAAGGGTTTAAACTAATCTGGCAGGGGAAATGGGACACTGAGTAGATTTAGAGTTTGTGGTAGGAGGGGTAAGGGGCAGTCAACTGCAGAAGGAAAAACTAAGTCAATCCAGTAGACAGAACTTGGTGTGTAAGATCAAGGATACCTCAAGGTGTCAGCACAATTAAATAAGATGAAAGTGGGCACAGGGGAATACTTGCTATCATTCGCTGGGATGTAGAATATAAAGAGCAGTGGGGTTATATTACAACTTTATAAAACATTGGTTAAGCCATAGCTGGAGTATTGAGTACAATTCTGGATGGCCTCTATGGGGAAAATACGTGAATGCACTTAAGAGGATGCAAGGGAAGTTTAACAGGTAGTTGCCTGATGGAACTTTTCAGTTGCAAGGAGATAAAGGAGAAGCCAGATTTGTTTTCCTTCAGAGGCTGCCCAGAAAGGAACTAGATATATAATTATGTATGGATAGGGTAAATAGTAGGAAACTAAATCTCCCAGAAGCATGAATACTAGAGAGCATAGATTTAGGGTAAAAGCAAGTTGTCTAGAAGGTCCCAAGGAAGAAATGTTTCACTCAGAGGGTAGTTGCAGTCTGAAATGCACTGAGAGAATTGTACCATGACTGCATTTAAAGTGCATCTGAATTGCCAAAGTACAGAAGGCTATGGACCAAGTGCCTTGGTAGTTGGCATCGACAAGGTGGGCCAAAGGGCCTGCTTCTGTGCTATATCATTCTATAAACTTATCATAACACCTTCTTCTGCAACCAGAGGAGATACAACAATTGTCTTTTCACATCCTCCATTCCTATCATCCAAGACCCCAAACACACTTCCATGTGAAAGTGATTTACTTCAACTTCTTTCCAATTTGGAATACCATATTTGATACTTACAATGTGATTATTTCTTCATTGGGACAACCAAAGGCAGACCAGGTGAACTCTTCCCAGCCTTGCAGAACTCTTCCTTCCAATCTGCAAAAATGACCCACGGCTCCCAGTCACCCCTCACTTCAATTCCTCACCTCATTCTCACTGATTTTTGTCCTCAACCTCCAACATTGACCCAACAAAACTCAAGCTCAAGGAAAAGCATCTCATCTTTTCACAAGGTACATAACTGCCTTCCACAATTTCAGAGTACTTGCAACATTATTATTCCAGATTTCCAGAATCCCTTCTAAATTAGTTTGCTAATTTCAAATAATTGTTCTGCATTTTCAACTCAAAGCTTTAAAAGAAATAAAACTTGCAATGCCATGCCTTTTATCTTTTTAAATTCCCCTGGCCAACATCCTATCCTAGATTTGCTTTCGCTCTCACCTTTTTTCCCTAGTTTATTGCTAACAATTACCTTTAATGAGAACAGTAACACAGTCTTTGCCTACACGAGAAGAGCAACCGACTTTGGAAGTTATGTATTTTAGTGCAACTTCATTTTATTTTCATGATTAACATGGCAGGATTTGTAAGCTGTTCAAGTTCACATTAATACAACTGCTCTTGCTCAATATTACATGAATATAGAAAATACATTCAGGCAATATTCAAACCTCTATCCCAATTATAAACTTATATCATCTAAAGCCAACATAATATACAGTAAGCACTAAACATTTTTCATCCAACAAGACGCTTAAATATATTCTTAACAAGCAAAATGTTTCCCCTTAGCTGCAACTCAAATCTTAAATGATGCTGTATTGTGGCATTTATATAAATAATTTGAAATGCAACTTTAGCTTAAAATCTAGTCGGCTACATTTTTGAAAATACAATCCCCAATATGAAACACCTTTAATTAATCAAGGTAATTCTGGACCCCCTTTGTGGCAAGGATGCTAAACAGGATGGTAAATAAGTTTGACTATTTTTGTTTATCCTAAGCTTTTTTCATCTTAACCGTTCATAGAACTAATCTCACCTAACACAGTAAAACATTGAGGTAGCAAATATTTATAACTTACATTTTAAAGTAGATTACTGCACTCTTAAGTTCAAAATCATTAACACTTGAAAAACACCAATGTGGGAAAAAAAAATGCAAAAAACCTTTGGTTTCTGAAATTTGTAATAATTATCTTTGCCCCATGTCCCAGGATACTACGTATTCACTCAAGTTAAACCAGGGAATCATTCATGTGTGAAAATACTGCAAATTGTAACAAACTGTCATACTTGATACAATTCAAATACACTTTGGATCCTGAGCCTTTCATCACCTTGAAATCGGATTATCTCGGACACGGTTCCTTACCACATGTCAAGTATCTAGAAATAAAACATTTAAGAGTGCCTACTTGGGATTTTGGCAACTCAGTTGCAGTGCTTGCATCAAAATAAATCAGGAGTAGTTATTTAGATACACCTCTGGAATTTGAATGTTTTCTCCCAATAAGTTAGGCCCCTGCACAAAACCAAGCTTTCAAAATTAAGATACCCATCTCAGCTCAGAAGGATAGAATTTAGCACAGTGTTAAAGCACTTCAAACTCCTTTATATGTATGCAAATAATGTAACTGAAATGTTATGTTTCATAATAATAGCATCACATCAACCATCTGTTTAAAGAATATATTTTATCCTCTGCACAATAAGCATGGTTCAAGGGATGAGTTATGTAAAGCATACCCGTTACCAATAAAGGGATTAGTTTATAATATTAGTGGAGGTCAGGAGCGATTCAGGAGGACCACAAACTCAAAACAAGGTATTTTAATATCAAATTCAAAAGTAAAAGCAGTTTAATTTTCTTATGCATACATTTGTAACACATATAGAAAGCGAATTAAATTCAAGTCATTAAATAAATCAGGAATTTATTTCATTAACAATAACCATGAAAGCACAGTTCTATCATAAAAACCCATCTACTTCACCATTGCCCTTCAAGGATGAAGGCCTACTGTCTTTACTTGTTCTGACATATATAGTGACTCCAGATCCACCAATGTAGTCAACTCTGAACTACCAACTCTGAACTGCCTCCTCAATTCAGCCGAAATTAGGGATGTATGCTAAATGCTATTAGTCATGCCAGCAACACCTAAATTCCATAATCAACATACTTATTTTTTTAAAAAAGTATCATTGTATAGAAGAATCTGAATCATTACAGCACAGAAGATCAGTTTCCCCATTAACTCCATGCTAAGTTCTAGTGTAGCAATTACCACATTTTCCCTCAAATGTCAATCTAACTCCCTTTGGAAAGCCTTGATTAACTCAGAGTTCCAGATCATGAAGGCATGGTCATAAAGTTTCCCGTCACATCCTAAAAAGACCACACTTTGAATATTGCTAACAGATCTGCTCTCCTTATTGCAGATAGGATATACTTCCAATAGATGGAGTGTAATGAAGCTTCAGATTGATTCCTGGAATTTGGGGTGGGGTGGTATTGCCCTACAAGGAGAGATTAAGCAGACTATCTTTCATCCATTTTTTCAAAAATCTGTTCACTGATCCTGAAGCAGCCTTCTTTTTGTTTTACATTAGATGCATCTACACTCATCATGGTCTTGACCTCCTTTGTCAACTCTCAATTTTTTTTTTGTTCCTAAAAGATTCTCCATTATAACTTTGGAACCACCTCATTTCAGAAACCATCCCATCAGAACTTTTCTGCGCCCTCTCAAGAACTTTCATGTCTTACGTGTTACAACCAGAATTGGGTGCAATATTTTAGTTACACACATCTTGCTTATGCTGTTTCCAAGAAACTTAATTAATAGTCACATCTTGGTGTCTGCTCCACTGTTCTACAAGATTATAGCCGACTTACCTCACTTCCCTGCACTAACATTATATCTGTTTATTGTTTTAAGATCCAAGTCTTTCAATCACTTTTCAAAAAACACAGTGTCTACAGATTTACTGGCCTGTAGGTGATGAAATTACTGGTCATTTTAGTCATGAACAGGTGACCTCTTATGAGATTGAGAACCCTAGTTTGGACACACCAGACAGGGAAAAGTTAATCCCTCCATTTACTCTGTCAAGCCCAGCAAGAATTTTTGCAGATTCTGTGGGGGGGGGGGGGGGGGGGGGGGGTTAGTGTGTGGTGTCAGGCACCACCTGTGGGGCAGAGGGATAGTCTACAATCCCTATGTCCCCACAGATGCTGCTTGATCCACCGAGTTCCTCCAGCAATTTATTTTTTGCTCCAGATTCCAGCAAATGTAGCCTCGTGTCTCCACTGTCTGCTTAATTTCTCATGCCACAAATCCCAGGATTCAATCTAGTGACTCTTCAGTGCACTCCCATCACGAGTATATCCTTTGTTAGGTAGAATAGACCCTGTACACGATATGTAGAAGTCTAGGAAAATTGGAAAATCTTTACTCTTGTTCTCAAATGTTCTTGCAAAAAAAAAACAAAAGAACACTGTTCACCTTCCTAACTGCTTGCTGAACTTGTAAGTGACTTTTCAGCAATTCCTATACAACTCAGTCCCCAGGAACAGTAACACCTGCTAATCTTTCACCATTTAAAAATAGTCAGTTTTTCTATTTATTTCCTATTAAAAAGGATGACTTCATTTTTCCTATGTTATATTACATCTGCCTTTCTCCTCAATCGTTTACAGTGTGTTCTCTGCATCCTCCCCAAGACTGCCATTCAAATTTGCATCATCAGTAAACACAATTATTATACCTGATTCCAATGTCTATAGATGGAGGATCCAGCACTGTTCCCTGCACCAATCCACCTGTCATTGCCTCCAAGTCAAAAAAATGACCCATATATTCCTAATGTTCGGCATCTGTGAACCAAATCTTCATTCTATGGCCCTACATTATACCCCAATAACATATGCTGTAAATTGGGGTTTTATAACATTTTGTGTCTTATCCAAGGCCTTCTGAAAGTCCAAATGCACCAGCTCCCTCATTTATTCTGCTAGCTACAAGCAGAAAGAACTCCTTGCATTTGCTAAACACAATTTCCTCTTCATAAATCTACTTCCAGTATACCCAATCCTTATTATTTTTTTAAGTGTCCTGCTGCCACTGAATAACAGATACAAGCATCTCTCCTCCTTTTGATGTCAGGTTAACTCCTCTGCAGTTCCAGTCTCCTGATATTTATCAGCTTTCAATCTGCAGGAACTATTTTTCAAAATTATGAAATTTGGGAAGGTGACAAAATGCATCCATTATCTCCTTACCAGCTCTTTCAGAACCCTGGAAAACAAGTTACTGGATCCAGGGGACCCAGTTTTCAATCCTGTTAGTTTCTTCAATACATTTTCTTCTACACAAATGCCAATTTCTTTCAGCTTCATTCACTTGAGACCCATTGTTCTCCACCATTTCCACAATCTGACAAAATATTGTTTCCCTACTCCTCAATGTAAACTCTTCTGTCTCAGTCTGCAAATGACACTTTAACTTTGCGTTTCCTTCCCTTCTCACATATTAGTATTTAGTTTGTTTTTAGTTATAACTAGATTATCAACTTCCCTTTCGTCATCAATTTCTTGATGTTCCTTTGATGAAATCTGAAATTTTCCAAATGTTTAGGCTTACTGTCCCTACTGGTAACACCTTAAGCTTTTTCGTCTGATCTAATACAATTCTCAGTTTGTAATTTTAGCCATCTCTTATTCTACTATTTTTGTGCCTTAAAATGGGATCCGCATACTAATTCTTCAAATGCTCACCTTTACTAATTTACAGTCATAACTTTAAAGCAGTTTCCCAATACAATGTAGACAATTCACACCTTCATAATTTTAGATTTAAGGCCCATTTGAGATTAAACAAAATCACTTTTTCTTTATATAAAATTCTAACATGATAATTCTTCCTTAAAAGTCCTGAGCTACCAAATTAAATTAACCTTTTGATTCCACAATAATAGATCCAAAATTATTTTCATTTACTGTTTTAAAAAACTTCATATCCTTCATGAATTTGTCCTCCACAATATTAGAAATAAAGCCAAAAAACAAAAATAATTACATCAAATTTGAAGTTTATTTGATTAATTCAAAGAGATGGAATTACCTCTCCCTCATTTGACGTAGTTTCCAGTCAAGCAAATGGAGTTGTTGAAGCTGCACCAGGTCTAAGAGGCAGGCAGATTTTGCAGTGCAACTAGTGAGAAAATATAGGACATTGGAACTCTACTGCTGGACCCCATGAGATGTCTAATGTCACAATGGCTCTCCGCACCAAAGAAGTTGTGTGCCACTTTGACAGTCTATGCCTCCTTCAGCCTACAATTATACTTCTGATAGTACCAAACGTGGTGTGGTAAACAATTTGTGAATTTTGAAGTGTTACTATCCAAGATCATTAATGAATATCAAACAGCAGTGCCCTCAGTGCTTAAGTGGAGAAATATATGATGCACAAAAACAAATTTATGGATTGTTTCTTATTGAACAGATACCCTTGATGAAGTTCAGATGTTTCATCTGAGCTTTGTTTCTCCCCACTTTTCACATATAACACTGAAGTATTTTAAATCAAATGGCTCAAAATCCAATGAATATTTGTCCAATATTTAAAGTTGTTTTAATTATGGATTAATCAAGATTGAGAACTGCACATGCAGCAAATGGTACACACACACTTGTTATTAATATTTAACCTATGGCAAAGTAAGCAGATGCTGTAGCAGATCTCAACGCTAAGTTGGTAGTATAGGATTTATTATGGAAATTCTTAAAGATAAATGTTTTACCAAAACACATGAAATTACAAAGGCAAACAAATGCTCTTCCATATTAAAACACCATTTGAGTCTTCCGAAAGAGGCAATCTCTTATTGCTTCAGCAAGGAACACAAGAGTGCGAAGGGAAACATAAATATTTGGCAATCAGAACTGCATTTTATCAATCTGCTCCCAGAATTTCTTTGCTCAAATGCAAATTAACTTCCTCAGAGTAATTCACCCACCTAAATTTCTAGATGAATGGTTACTGAAAACAATGCTCAGGTGTTATATTGGACACCAGGATGAGTTCACAAGAGACTCCATGTCCACTGGAATGCATATACTTGCAATGAGCTCAGATTTACAGATAACATTACTGAAGACTTGAGGAAGTAAAGGGTTAAGAAATTGTGACTGTACACATAACTAATGAGAAAGTACCAGTCACGCAAGCCCCTGACTCAAGACCAGGTGGTTGTCCTAAACAATGAGTGTGAGGTTGGTCTTAAAACAATGAGTGTGATGGTTGTCTTTGTATCTTAAGCTCCCCAATTGAAATTGGTGTAGCCGCATTTGTTTGTGTGTGACAAGGACTGTATAAATTAATGCCTGCCCCTCTGTATTGTGGAGACCTCCAATAAAGACTCTGCATGAGAGTTAGAGGAGAACTCTCCCTTGCAGTATACTGCTAATAAACATGTTTTAACAGAATTAATCCGTGGCACTGTGTGACTTTGCAGCAGGCAGGAGTGGGGACTTAAAATTGGGATAACAGACTGAAATAATTCAATCAGATCAATTCAGCTCAAACCTGGTAAAATATTTCATAAAAGGCTTAAAAACTGCTTCATTACAGTCACAAAAAGTAAATAATTCAGTTTTGGCATTCAATATAAAACTTCCCAAATCACAATAAAAAACACATTTCACTTTTTGATTTTTTCAAAAATCAAAGTGTAGCGGCTGCTACCGTGGAATGAACACGACGCGAGTCGTAGAGTTTCAGAATAGAACTGGTTTATTTTCCCGCCTTGCGCAGGCCTTTTAAGAGAGACTGTTCTCGCCCAATGCAACCGGCAATGACGTATGTGCTACGTCATCAAGTCTTTCCCGTACGCGGGTTCTCCCCGTCGCTTGAAGACGAAAGCCCGCCGCCATCTTGGGCCTCGCTGCTCCGACACCGTGCGACCCGACTGCCGAGCCGGTTTGCTTACCCGGACGGTGAGTTGCTACACAACCCCCCACACAGAACCGGTGATACAGTCCCCAAGGTCCACGGGCTGTGCCAGCCGCCACTTAGGGGGTCGGCCTCTGTGTCGCAGTGTTGAAACCTCAACCGGTTGTTGCAGATCTAAATGGGCCTGTTTGAGGCGGTCCGTCGTGAAAACCTGTTCCCTGCCCCCAATGTTCAAAATAAAGGTGGATCCATTATTCCTGATGACTCGGAACAGTCCCTCATATGGTCGTTGCAACGGTGCCCGAGGTGTGCCCCTGTGAACGAAAACAAACTTCCAGTCTGGTAGTTCTTTGGGCTGACAGGATGGGGCTAGACTGTGCCGCGAGGTGAGGATCGGGGCCAAGTCGCCGAGCTTCTCGCGCAGTCTTTGTAGGACTGCTGGGGGTTGTTCCCCTTGGTCTCGAAGGGCAGGTATGAAATCCCCTGGGACAACTAGGGGCGCCTCGTACACAAGCTCAGCTGACGAAGGGGGCAGTGTGTATGCCAAGCAGGACCCAAGGCAATTCGTCAACCCAGTTAGGACCCCTCAGGCGGGCCGGCAAAGCTGATTTCAGATGGCGGTGAAAATGTTCCACTAACCCATCTGATTGAGGGTGGTAGGCCATGGTGGTGTGCAGCTGCATTCCCAGCATGTTCGCTAATGCAGATCAGAGGCTGGAGGTAAATTGTGTGACTCTGTCTGAAGTGATGTGAGCTGGAACACCAAAACGTGAGATCCAAGTTGTGAGCAGCGCCCGGGCACAGGAATCAGTCGTGATGTCAGATAGAGGGGTTGCCTCTGGCCACCTCGTGAACCAGTCCACGATGGTAAGGAGGTACCAAGCCCCTCTTGAAACCGGCAGAGAGCCTACGAGGTCGACGTGGATGTGGTCGAACCTTCTACGGGTAGGCTCGAATTGCTGTGGTGGAACCTTGGTGTGTCGTTGGATTTTCGATGTCTGGCAGTGCTGACAATTCCTGGCCTACTCTCTGACCTGTTTGCACAGGCCATGCCAAATGAACTTGCTGGCGACCAGCCGGACAGTGGATCTGATGGACGGGTGCGCCAACCCACATATCGAATCGAAAACGCATTTCCGCCAGGCTGCAGGAACTATAGGGTGGGGTTGACCTGCTGCGATGTCGTAAAGGAGGGTCTGCTGACCAGGACCAACCAAGAAATCTTGGAGCTGCAGGCCCGAGATTGCGGTTTTGTAGCTGGGCAGTTCGTTGTCGGCTGTGTTTCTGGGGTGTGGTCGCCCGGTTGCTGGGACTGGTTCAGGCGGGCATTGGGCTCGCAGCCTGGCGATTTGGCCGACGGATGAACCGCGCTCGCGTTTGACCTTCCACAGGATGTCTGCCCGGGCAGCCACCTCACGAGGGTTGCTGAAATCAGCGTCGGCCAACAGCAGGTGAATGTCATCGGGTAGTCATTCGAGGAAGGCCTGTTCGAACATTAGGCAGGGCTTGTGCCCCTCGGCCAATGCCAGCATCTCATTCATTAGCGCGGATGGGGATCTGTCTCGAGATGAAGCAGGCGGGTGGCGACAGGCTCACGACAGGAGAGGCCGAAGGTCCGAATCAGAAGGTCTTTGAAAGCTGGGTACTTATGTTCCTCCGGAGGGGAACTGGATGAAATCACTGACCTGGGCAGCTGTCTCCTGGTCCAGAGAGCTGACCACATGGTAGTACTTTGTGGAGTCGGAGGTGATCCGCCGAAGGTGGAATTGCGCTTCGGCCTGGTCAAACCAGATGCTGGGACGAAGCGTCCAAAAGGTGGGCAGCTTGAGTGCCACTGCGTTGGATGCTGCGTTGCCGTCCATTGTGCAGGTCCAAAATCCATTTGGACCATCGGGGTCACCAATGTAGCAGCTGCTACCGCGGAATGAACACAAGACGCGAGTCATAGAGTTTCAGAACAGAACTGGTTTATTTTCCTGCCTTGCGTGGGCCTTTTAAGGGAGACTGTTCCCACCCAATGCAACCGGCAATGACGTATATGCTACGTCATCAAGTCTTTCCCACGCGCGGGTTCTCCCCGTCGCTCGGGGAAGATGAAGGCCCGCCGCCATCTTGGGCCTCACCGCTCCGACATCATGCGACCCGACTGTCGAGCCGGTTCACTTACCCGGACGGTGAGTCACTACAAAAGCAACAATTAAATGTGCATACCCTAAGCAGCACCAACAGGAGAGTAAAGTTAAATGTTAATTTGACATTAGTACCTCTGACTTGGGTTGATGTATTCCCCATCAAGGATTATTTTATCTTTTAAAACGTGATCAACATTTGAAATTTATCATCACAATGTGGCTAAAGAATAATATTGTTAACAAATCCCTTTCTTGTCATACATTTTCAATATTCTAAGCTCAGTTATTCTGCAGTTGGTAGCATAACCAGCAAGAACACTTACCTCTCAGGGCAGGCAAGAGAGATCGATCTTTCTTATCATCACATTTATTGCATTCACTGAAGTACAGTAGCAAGATGACATCCAGAAGCACCCAAATCAAAGATGTGGCCAAGACCACCTTGCAACAAATTAATCTTCTCATAATTGTTTCTTCTGTGAATCACAGTAGTAATCATGAAATGCGTAGCCTTGCTTCCTCAGCTAGAGAGATCACAGTGTGAAAAGGAAGGTGGCCGTGTAAGAAATCCAGTTAACTGAAAGCACATGCTGAAGGATGCTGAAACAGAAAAATGTAAGTGTCAGATTATTGGAAGATAACATTTTCAGTCTAATTATGCATTTCTATGCAGTTCCTTTAGCAAAATTGTGATTTGTTTTGAACAGCCTGGTCATGAGACCTTTACTAACCTGAAACAGAAGATCTGATGGTAAAAATCAGAGTCCACTGTCACAAATTTAAGAACTATTGACATAAAAGGAATGCTGGATCAAAGAATTAGCACTGATTACCCTCGTGTACATGATCAATGAAGGAGAACATCACATATTTTGGAATACATAGTGAACTAGAACTGTGACATAATACACTTAAAAATATTGTGGAACATTATCAGACAACCAAAAGGGATGAAGTACAATAAACCAGACAATTAATAACAAAATGCCTAAGCAATCCCACCACCTGAATTGTTTCTATGCTACAGGCATCTCAGTTTTCTGCTTAACCCAGACAAATTAAATCCATCTCCATAAACAGGCATCAGCTTATTTTATGTTTATTGCTACCAAATTCTGCAATGGCTTTCATACCTGCAGACTTGAGGAACCCACTGCTATCTTGTCAGCCTCAAATCCTTCACCCTCTATAAACCCTTCACTTGTATCTTAACTGAGTCCCACAAACCAGTCAACTATGTACTTCATGTACAATGGTTCCTAATTGAGAAACAATTTTGAAGTTTTCATTGTTTCTGGATGTTATTTTCAACCTCCATCCTCTCACTCTGACCTCTTTAGCAACCCATTTGTGGTTTCAGCAGTATCTTTCCCCATCCTTGATACAGTGTTTGGTCATCTGTTCTAACATCTCCTTATACAAATTGGTCTGATAACAGTCCTGTGAGATGCCTAGAGACAAATTTACTGTTAAAGAGTGCATAATAAATTCAAGTTGGCTTGTTCTCGTTGGGTCCTTTGGGGAAAATTGCACCACCTAGTGTCACGGGGCATCTTCACAGATCATTGACCTAATTAACACCATCAATTCCAATACAATTCAATCTGTAGAATTTATAGAAAACAGCGAGTAAATGAATAGATTTAGAATATTTGTAGAAGGAACTAGTTAAATAGTAGTTTCTGATAAAGCATATTAGAATTTTAAATTATTTCTTTAAAACATCATTTAAGCTCTGCCATTGTAAACCCTATTACACAGCAAAATATACCTGTTTGTGCTAGCTGTGGAACCCTTTAAAAGAATGTGTTACACATTTCTCTGCCATTGACAAAGCGATTTTCTGCAGGTTGCCATTCCCAGTCTAGGTGAATGAGGTCCATTTAAGTTTAACATGCTGTTCCTTTTCCTCAGTTTCCACCACAGCACCAGCTATACCTCCCAACATTTGTATGGCTGAGCTATTCAATGACTTTTATAGTAAGACCAGGTGATGATTTAAGAATAAGTGTTTGCTTTAGTTTTTGTGCTCTTTGATAAGGTGGCACAAAGGATCGTGCTGCTGCCTCACATCACTAAGGACCCTGGTCAATCCTGACCTTGGGTGCTTTCTGCATGAAATTTATAGGCCCATCCATGAAGATGCAGGTCCCCCAACCCCTTGGTGCTCTGGTTCTCTTTCCCCACCATCGCGCCACCCCCCAGCCCCAAAGACATGTTGATAGGTTAATTACCCCTTAGTGTAGGTTAATGGCAAAGAGCTGAAGTGAAGGCATGTGCAAGAAAGAATAAGTTGCTGGAGTACAGAGAAATGAGGTAGTTAGCACCAATGAGATTGTTCTCATAGGAGCTACCATGAGCCTGATAGGCTGAATGTCCTCCTTCAGTGTTATAGGAGATGTAATGTTTCTTCATTTCTACCCAAGAGTATTATCTCAAGCAGACCAGAGTTCAGAAGTAGTCTCCATTTCAAAGATATTTTTCAGTCAACCTCTTGACCAGCAAGTTAAACACTGGTGGCACCCATTATTGGTTTGCATGACTCCTAGTGAAAGATGCCTAAAGCTTTAGATACTTTCTTCCACAAGTTCTTAACCCAGAAATAAATATTATTCCATCACATTGTGGACTGGACCAACTCCACTTTGAAACAAATTCAAGGTATCATATTTAACAGTGCTGTATAGGCCTAGTGAGATTCAGTCTTTTGCTGTGTAGCACAGGAGAATGATCTTGGATTTAACAGAATTGCAATAAAATTACAAGTATTGAAAGACATCAAATAGGTCTGCTAGGGTTTAAACATACTGGTTTACCAATGTTGTGCAAAGGGAAACTAGGATACTTCAAATGTGTGGATGTCGCACTTGGACTAAAGATATGCATTATCAAAACCTTAAGCAGAAACATATCCAAAAGAGTAATATTAACAGTAATAGATTCAAAACAGAATGGGAAGGTCACTCTTTGACCTAAACCTGCCCCTCCATTATTCTGTGTGGTTAGGGGGTTTGATAGCATATTCACAGGTCTGATAAGGTATGGTTACAACAACATTCATTCCTCAGCACTTATTTGCTTACTTTATAGTCAGTCACTAGTTTTGCTGTGCTCCAACATTGGAGTACTGTCGTCACACACAAAAAGCTGGAAGAACTCAGCAGGCCAGGCAGCATCAATGGAGGACAATCTTTCATCTGGACTCTGAAGTCCTGTAATTGGTGTACATATTACCTACAGTGCTTTGTTCCAACTTTTTAAAAAAGTTGCACACTTTTACCATCAATGTGTTCAAGGGCAATTAAAACCAGTGAAAAGTATGGCTAGGTACAAATGGAAACAGCAAAGAAATTGGCCCCCAAAAGGGACGGTAGGAAAAAGTGCAATTTTAGCAACATATGTTGAGCTTCTATAGCAAATTGAACATTAATATCAGCCCAAGAATTTATTTGGGGCAATTTGATTTAAACTGTGACAAGATTACATGCTGATGTCAAAAGTGACAGGTAACAAGCACCAATGAGTACTCAAATATCACAATTGTACAAAAGGGAGCAGTACAGAGGTGCAGCAGTCACATGGCTACAGTGACCCAGGCTGAAGCCTGACCCTGGATGCCGTCTGTGTTGAATTTGCGCACTCTCTGTAACTGTGATGGTTTTTCCCTGGTCATTTGGTTTCCTTCCACATCCTAAAGATATGCTGATAGGTTAACTGGCTACTGTAAATTGCCCTACATGAGATCAATGGCAAGAGAATCAGAGGCCAGTGACAGAGAATAGATTACAGGGAAATAAGCAGGGGAAAATGGGACTGCTGGTACTACTCAAGGAGCCAGCATAGTCTTGGTGGACCAAATTACCTCTTCTGTCATAAGGACATATGAAGAATAAAAACAAATGGAAAGCAGTGGCAAAGCCATCGATGACCAGAGGGTATTCAGAGAGTTTTATTATAATACTTTAAGGTCTGCTTTAATGTTACTTACATCAGCATGTTCTTTTCCATTCAGTTAACACTGAAATCTATTTCACAAAACAAACCTTTCATAGCCCATTTTATCACATTTCTCCAATTTTCAATATCTAGAAAACCACAATAGATGAAATTATATTTTATCATTTAAAATGTTTTAAGTTCCTTCACAATTTAAAGTGATCATTCCTCATCCTCTTTATTCTTACAAGCACGTTGTCTACAAACTGCTTCCTACACTCCAGCCTCAGACACGCAGCGTTACAGAAGCTCACCAGGCTATCACCCCAATTATTTAAGAAATCTAATTAGTGTGAATTTTTTTTTTAAAATTTTTATCATGCAAATCCCTCACTACATTCTTCAGGCTTCTCGGAGTCCAGACAGCCCGATAGAAAGAGCCATGGGTTTGGTTTATTTTGCCAATATGATAAAAAGATCTTTCTTGAACATATAGCAAACCTCATTCTTTAAAGGTTATAATTTAAAGTATTTCATTTGCATCCAGTTTCACCGTCCTGTTTAATATTTGATCTACGACAGTGCCGACTAACATGCATTCTATACCCAAGCTCAACTACTAGGGAAAAAATGCGAATTAAATCACGTCAAGAAATGGAAACTGGGTAACCTTCGGTCTGGTTGGAATCAGTTTTACAAATCAGACTGTTTGCATTGGACGGAAATACTTCCAGGTGTGCTTCAACCTAAATAGGATGCCCATACACATGGAATGTCAGAACAGCGCAATCAAGCGAATCTTCATCTGGATGTATGCTAACCTGAAAATGAATAATTTATGGCCGTGGGATACTATAATTTTTCTATGCTGCTGCAAATGCGTTTTATTTCTATGAAATCTGTGAAAGTAACAAAGATGAAAATATATTTGTGGTGCAGGAAGTAGCCCGTCACTGCGCCTCCAGTCGAAGGCTGTTGGCTGATGGGCTTTCACACAACCCAACACCAGCCTATACAAACCACTGACCAATGAAACATTTGTCAGACATCTCTCAGGCTATCAAACCGCAGTAAAATTAGTAAACATGCACTTTCCCAGTTAAGTTCTCGTCTGAATGCATGATTACACCAACAAAAATCTCACAATAGCAAGACCCGTAGTGTTAAACGCACACAGTCCCGCGAACATAAATCTAAATATGCAATGTAGCCGTTGCCTATTCGAATGTCACATGATGGAGAAAGTTTGTTTGATTCCTCCTGTCGTTTAAAAGCAGAGGGAATTCATTGTCGCATTGGCTTTGCATTCGCCTTAGGAAAAAAGCAACATAGAAGAATGGTGTGGATTGGGAATGTTTAAGGTTATTTCAATTCAAAGTCGACTACCTTGAAGTCTTGCAATGATCTTTTCCATTTTTAACTCTTCCAATACTTTCGTTCTATTAACTCTTTTAGGGTATTAATGAAACCTCTTAAAAAGGCAAGGCCCATATAAAATCTTCCAGAAAATATTTAGCCAATGATAACGTTCACAAGTCAACGGACGGACCGTACTTACATAACATAATAAAGGCAGATGCGGGACTCCCTGCTCCAATCAACTTGTTGCATTCTCGGCCTTTTTAAGCGGACACGAATCACTTGTCACAAGCACATGGAAAGACGATTGCGGTTTTTTTTAAAAAAATAAACCCCGTGAAGACTTGCGAAAGTGAAATAGTAAATAAAGGCGACGAGAGATGCTCCCGCTATTCTGCTGCAACTGCGTTGCTGTGCTTTCGCGACTAAGAACTCAATTCTGCGGCTCCGCCATCACTTTCCTCTTTATTTTGACCTGGAACTACGCTGCTCACATGCATGTTTATATTTTTATATATAAATGAAGGGGACTGTTAATTCCGGGCGAGCTCCAGCGCCTCCGACAGCTGCCTCGGACTCCAGGTGCCAGCTGCACCGAACGCCACACACCCCGCGTCGTTCGCTCTCGCCGGCCCGCAGCTCGGCACCGCGTCAGCTGTCACTCACAACACAGCCGCGGGAAGTCCCGCCCCATACCAATTCCATTGGTTGCCTCCCTTAACTTTCATTGGGGTGTCCTAATAGGCTCCCGAGAGGCGGGGGGCGGGTGGATGTCTCGACTCAGCTCCGCTTTCATTGGTCCGAGGGAAGGTCAATCAGGGCGAAGCTGGTGGTGGGCGCGGGAGCCGGGGCTCGCTCCTGCTCTCCGCGTCGGAGGGCGAAGGGGGCGGAGCGGAGAGCTGCAGTTCCCGGGGAGGGCGCGCCGCAGTGTGAGCGGTGCAGGAACTGTCCCAGGTGCTGGATTCCTGCCTCCGAACCTGACCGTGATAGTGCATTCCCGGAGAAAGCGAGGCTGATCTGCAATCATTCCGCGGGCAACATCCTTTCCCATGAGTGGGACGAGCACGAAGCAAATAGGACACATTGCATTAAGTAAAACATTTGATGGAGTAAATAAAACCATAATAATCGGAAACATTTGGAGAATATAAGAAATATGATCTGCCCCTTCAAGCCTGTTCCACCATTCATCAAAATTATGACTGATCTACCTCTTCTATTTTCCTGCACTACCCGAATACTTCGTGCTTCCCTTAACATCCAGAAATATAATGATCTCTTGTGTTGAATGGACTCAGTATCTGGGACTTAATAGCACCTCCCCCCGCCCCCCACCCCGGGATAGAGAATTCCAAAGTCTCACACCGACCTAGTGATGAGATTTCTCCCTACATCAGTCCTACTGAGAATGTGGCACCGGGTTCCGGATTCCTCAGCCAGAGGAAATATGCCCTGCGTCCACCCTATAAGAATTGTGTAAGTTTCTATGAGATTGCCTCTCATTGTTCTAAAGTCTAGAGATCCAGGCCTCGTCTACTCAATCTCTCCTCACCTAAAAGAATCTGCCATGCTAGGAACCTATATTGCTGCACCAGTGTGTTGGTTTTCAGTGACTTGTGTTAAAAAAAATCTAGGCTCCTCTGAAAGTCAATATGTCCTATCCTGTCACTGTTTAAAAAATACTTTGCTTTTCTATTCTGTGCACCAAAGTGAATGACCTCACATTTTTTTCTTATTATATTCCATCTGTCACATTCTTACTGACTTATTTAGCTTATCTTGAAGCCTTTTTACATCCTCTTCCTGACTCACAATCCCACCTAGTTTTGTACTGTCAGCAAACTTGAAAATATAAAATTTGGTCTCAGATTTTGACAGACACTGATCCTTAGCAGTTTCCAATCAGTCACAGCCAATCCAATAAAGACTCATTTAATACCTGCCTTTGCATTTTGTCTGTTAACTAGTTCTCTATTAGTGCCAGTATCTTATCCTCAATTCCATTGCTCAAATCTTAATGACTGTCCTCCTGTATGGGACCTTCTTAAAAGACTTCCCAAAATCTAAATATATCACATCCACTTTACAAGGAACCCCAATAGATTAATCAAACATGATATCACTGTCATAAATCCATGCTGGTTCTACTCACTCCTATCATTAATTTCTAGATGTTCTTTATTATATTTTCATTATAAATTGCAGCATTTTCTCTACCACTGATGTTAGGCTAATAGATCAGTGGTTCCATATTTCTTCTTTGCATTTTTTTCTGAAATACTAAGGTCACGTTTGCTGCCTCAATTCCAGCATTTTCTTGTTTCATTTCAGAATGTGGAGGCCCGATCATTGTGGGTGTTTAAGGAGGAGATTGATAGGTATCTAACTAGTCAGGGCATCAAGGGATATGGGGAAAAGGCAGAGAAATGGGGCTAGATGGGAGAATAGTTTAGCTCATGGTGAAGTGGCAGAGCAGACTCGATGGGCTGAATGGCCTACTTCTGCTCCTTGGTCTTGTGATCTTGTGAATTCAACCTTCATTTTAGTTTGTTTTATATAAGAGCACAATAAAATGCCTACACATATTTGTTCAATGCAACTGGTAAGAATATAAAGAGTCAAGAACTTGAAATTATCAATCTTTGAAAGCTTCCACTGAAAAAGAAAGAAATGAAAGATTTGCTTTGAAAGTGGTACTGAGATAAAAGATCAACCACAATCTTATTGAATGGTTGAACAAAAGCAAGGGGTCAAATCTTATTCTTTTGTCTTTATAATAGATCCATAGAGTTCACAAACTGGGAACATCATTTAAACCTTAATAAATCATTGTTACAGTTCACATGCAATATTGTGCATAATACTGGGTTTTACAATTTAGGAAGGATCACAGAGCTTCTGGACATTGCAGTGGAGATTTACTAGTGTGATACAGTATTCCTGCAATGTGGAAAAATAAATCTTGAGAAACTGGAAATATTTTCGGAGAGCAGAGTTTAAAAAAGATATCTGTTAGAGGTGTTCACAATCATGAAGGAGTTAAAATAGTAAGTAAAGGGAAACTTTCCATTGCAGAAGGATCAGTAGCCAAAGAGCACGACACATTGCAGACAGAATTGATGGTGAACAAAAGTATTATGAATTTAATGAAATTTCAGTTATTTATATAGGCAAGAAAGAAGGGAATATGGCTGGTTGTGAGAAAGTGAGGGAGATGGGAATGAAATTAAAGCATATTTAAAATTCAAATTAATCAGATATCTGAAGTCACTGAATTTAACTTTATTGGAAACTGCTTCACAATAACTTTCATGTTAATGTTGTAGATGTTATCTAACTTGCCCAGCTCAGAGCCGAACATCTAATGCCAAGGATTCCATTACTTCTTCTAGTCGTCTATTTCAGTGTTGCTGTACACTGTGCAGGTGTGATCCACACCATGCTTCTGCACCACGGCAGCTGCCTAAACCATTTTCCTTTTCATCTGGAGATCCAGGATGGATTGTGGCTCCAGGAAAAGCAGGGAAAAACATACCCAACATGAACCTTATCCTGATGGCCACATCATATATGGCTGCATCAAGTTGTGCATAGAACTGAAATACAAAAGCATCAAGTGCCACAAGATGGTGAGGTTCCACCTGCCCCCTTTGTTGGAAAGGATAAGCCTGGGCTCATTGCCGCGCAATGCTTCATTCAGTTGGACCTTGCCGCACTACCTATGCTTCACGGAAACATTTCTGCAGAAAATCTCTTTTGACCACAAAACTATCAGGAAATGATCAGCACAGAATATGCTGCAAGCCCTGCAGGAAAAAGGCATGATGGATTCTGTGGGATGGTTTCCCAAGCAAACTGTCAAGTCATTTGGCAGAATGCATCATTGCCGGAACTCACAAATAAGCACCAAGACCTCGCATGGCTGGTAATGAGAGGGGCCTTTCCCATCAGATCCTTCCTGTACAGTTGGAGTCTGACTCCCAACACCCACTGCCCTCAAAATAGCTGCGGTGTGGATGAGATGATTGTTCACTTCTTCATGGACTATGCATTTGCCAGGGAAGTCTAGAAAAGGATATTAGGGTCCTGGTCAAGGTGTGTAACAGAGGAATCTCTGATCTATGGGCTGTTGTCAGGGACATATACTAAGACAATCATCAACTTCTGCTGGAAGATCATTAACTCGGTGAAAGACACACTTTGGTCTGTCCAAAATTTGTTGGTCTTCCAGAGGAGGGAGATGTCCATAAGTGAATGCTGGTGACTGGCACATTCCAGAGAGCAGAAGTACGTGCTGAGGTGCAGCCAACACAAAGGCTTTGTGGGAAAGGATCACTGTCATCACTGGATATTGAAAAGCTTCTGGGACAGCTCTCAAATGATTCAAGGGTGTATTGCTTAAGGAGGAAACAGTAGTGGCACTGATGCATTGTAAGTGAATGTATTGATTCGAATGTGGAAGGAATGTAAAGAAAGGTACGTACTGATTGTATTTCCTGCATACAGGTCATTCCCAGGTTACGACATGGTTCCATTCCTGAGAATTTTCATAACCTAAACAGTGTGCATGTCAGAAATGCAACCACCCAGCAATATATTTAAATAAAAACACAGGCCAAACAAGTGTGACATGTAGTTAAATCGGGACGTTTAACTCAACCATCCAGATTTCTCTGCAAGATGCAATGATATTCCTGAGTTCCCATACAGCAGATGTCTTCAGCCCCACAGTAGTCAGCAAATTCATCCTGCTAGTCTGCAAAATGCTCATTCATACATATGGAAATGGAATTGGAATTGGCTTATTATTGTCACTTGCAACGAGGTACAGTGAAAAACTTGTCTTGCATACCATTCATACAGATCAATTCATTACACAGTGCATTGAGGTAGTACAAGGTAAAACACTACAGAATGCAGAGTAAAGTGTCACAGCTAGAGAGAAAGTGCAGTGCAGGTAGACGATAAGGTGCAATGTCATAACAAGGTAGATTGTGAGGTCAAGAGGCTGTCCCAACGTCAGGCATTTGTAACTTGGAGAAGACCTGTACATAATTATGAATAAAATATTTATTTTCAACTAAAAATTGTTCGGCACCATTGAATAAAAATTTTGGGCTCCAATGTACATGTACTTTTCATGAAGTGAATGTGTAATATTTGATTCTATTAACATGATGTACCTTTACACAGTATTTTGAGTTAATTTCATCTAAATCATTTGATCCCAGAGTTATAAACTTCTCTAATCTTACTTCATGGTTTGTTTGCTTTGACTTTTCTCATTTTACTCTTTGCTCTTCCTTTTCATTCATGAGTTAATCCCTGTCCCTGACTTGAGGTGGCTGGGCACAGAATTTTAATATAGCCAAATTAAACAAACGTTGGCATATCTCTCTTAATCCACACTCCATTGTTCTGGATCTATGTTCCAATATCATATTTATATTTTTAATTAAATTTCTTCATAATCTTGAAAATGAAAATAGGCAAGCCTTCATTCACATCCCTTTTATTGTTTTTAATGTGCTAAATTTTGACTAATCAAGCTTCAACTTTATATCCTACCTATCACTACTACTTTATATTTCAATCCCGGTGACATTTTCTTTCTCCACCTTCGTCTATTCTTTAATGCCACTGAGACGCTTTGTGGTTTTCCGGTTTCTCCTTACTGGCATTTGGATCATTATCGTATAGATATTCTAGCTGATCTAAAATCCTACAAACATCATTATGGCTTGTGTTAGATTCCAGTTACTCATCAGTTCATCCTAACTGACCTCCCTGGTCCAAATTAAATTGTTTGTTTGTATCCTTGTCAATAAATCCTACTACCTCCAGTCCTACGCCCCAATTTACATCCTGTTGTCTGTCAGCATTATTGTTATAGGCATCACAATATCTACTCCTTGTGCCTTCACCATGGGAAGTCTTGAACTTAATTCAAAACCTCATCATCCTTCCCACCAGCTATCAACATGCTTCTGCTTTGTAAAATTGGCGTCATACAATCTCAGTAAGCATTTAATGAGCCAGATGGGCACCACTTGCAACACCAAAGTAAAGCAGCTTTAAAGTGGAGATTGACAGGAATTAAAATGGCAAATGTAGCTGCTCCATTATAACTGTTTGTCTCTCCCATTCCTGCCAAAATCTATTCTCACCCTCAATATTCCTAAGTGGAACCAGGTTAAAAATAGATGTACCCAGCATACAAGTCACTGCATCAACAACTTTCCCAGGAAGAATCAGAAAGAAAAGTTCCAAAGCACTTCTCTGGAAACTGTTTCCATACATGGCCAAGCTATTTTATAGATTTCCCACTGTTGTCTTCAATCTTCATTGTTTTCTATTTTCTTCAATGAACTATCAGAAACGAATGTTCAGAAAAACATTTGAAACTTACATTTGAATAGAAAAGTAGAGAACTTTATGTGGAAAAGAAAACTATTGCTTAATAACTATCTTAAGAATTAGAATTATTCAGAATAAGATTTTCCAGCTACACTGTTTTTCTGTTTATTTTAATGGATGTCCTTTTCCACAAAACTTCTGAAATAACTTTCTGTATCCTCACTAGATGTACTGACAGTACCTAGATATATTGTTCACACTTTTGCTAAAGTTCACATTCACTATTTTGTTCATTTCATTCATTAATGCAATAGGAGATAATGCTTCAGCACTTCTTACTTTCCCAATACTATTGTTTAATCTAGATAATTAAAGTGCAAGTAATTATGTTCCGTAATGCCTGTGCCAATGGCTATGAACAGTTAATGCAAATTTGAAATTGTGCAGGAACTTAGTAAAGGTATTCATTTAGTTTAAATTAACAGATACTCAATTGAATTTACCAAGAGATAAAAATATGTGGACACAATAAGCACTTAGGTACTAATAACACCAAAAACAATTTTAGTGATAATGGTAAAAAAGCAGCAATCAATTCAACCAATATTTCATTATTGTCAAGGCCCTTTTTCTGATTTCCCATATGGTCTCTGCACCCCTCTCTCTACTTCTGTCAATGAATTTTTCCAGGTATCTTGCCAATGATTAGCTTAGTTTTTTTTGTTTCATTCTTGCTCTATTCTTGCCTCTTCTTTCTACATCATCTTTCACAGATTTTTAAAAATATTCTCATTTTTAGTTACACTGTATGAATAATCATTTATGTTACTCCTTTTATAAAGTTGTTTTCCTCCTACTCCCTTCCAGTCTGGTATGTATCTTTTGCCTTTTTTAGTGACACCATCACTGTCTTGGGTATCATGGTGAGATCACACGGAGTATTGTGTGCAGTTCTGGTCATCTAGCTATAGGAAGGATGTTATTAAGCTGGAAAGGATGCAGAAAATATTCACAAGGATGTTACCAGGTCTGGAGGGCTTGATTTATAACAAAAGACTGGATAGGCTTGGGCATTTTTCACTGGAGCATAGGAGGCTGAGGGGTGATATCACAGAGATATATACAATCATGAGGGCCAGAGATGGTGAATGGTTACAGTCTTTTTCCCAGGGTAGGGGTGTCTAAAACTAAAGGGTATAGATTTAAGGTGAGAGGGCAGAAATTTAAAGGGGACCTGAGGGACAACTTTTTCACACAGAATGTGGCGGGCATGTGGAACAAGCTGCCAGGTGGAATGGTAGAGGTAGATACAATTCCAACATTTAAAAGACATTTGGACAGTTACATGGTTAGGAAACGTTTGGAGGGATATGGGCCAAACACAGGCAAGTAGCACTAGCTCGCTGTCCTATTGGTCAGTTGATTGGCATGGATGAGTTGGGCCAAGGGGCCTGTTTCCATGCTGTATAATTCTATTACTCTACAACTCTAACTACTGTGCACCATCAGCAACAGCAAAATTGCATACCACCAAAATTTACAAACTTATCAACCAGCCCACCCCTCGCTCCTTGAAAGTATCAAACCAGGAGATCAGAACTCATTCCATACATATTGCAGAAGACCAACCCAGGAACAGCATTGCTCTTGCATCACAAAAATCCATAAACCTGATGAAGATACTACAAAGAGTAATCTGAATAGTAAATACTAAACATAGTGAGCTATAGGCAGAAATGAGATACAGCCACAAGCAATAAGTCAGAGTCAGGCAATGTACCTGTATCGCAATCAATTAAGAATGCGAATAGCCAACTGAGCAGCTAACAAAATGAAGAGCTTTATGAACATTCCTATTTTCAACTGTAGGAGGGGGCTAGCATTTCTAGATCAGAACCTGCTTTGGTGGGACGCTGCAACACTATGGTGGAGAATGTGGCTATTTAGCTTGATAGATAAGGTTGTTAATCACAGAAACCAATTTGCTATTGAATTGCATCAATCCTTTTACAGTCAGAGGAGTTTAGTTTTGTATTTTAAAAAGATTGGTCTAAGGTTTTTGCTGATTTTATGCAGATAAATTATAGTGCTTATATCTTGTATTAAGAGCTAAAAACCAGCTGATTCATTCAGCATGCATGTTCTTCAGCATAGTATAACTTCCATCACACTACATAGTCCAGTATGCACATCTCCTTGCACAGACAAATGGTCAAAGAAAAACCTTATGACAGTTCAGGAAAGCTCCTGGAGGCCATAGAGACAGGGAGCACATAACATATATGCCAGCAACTGGTCAATACGTTCTGTGAAGAAAAGTACTTTCCAGTACCCAACTAATTCCTATTCCATGCTAAGCCCGAACTTGCTCTGGCATTGAATTAGAATTATGCAAGATCTGAATGTTAACTACATCTTCTCACCTTCATTCCTCAACAAAACAACTATTAATCTCAGTTTCGAAATTTTCAGTTGACCCACTTAAAGTGCATTTTTTGGAGAGTGAATTCCAAATACTCACCACCCTTTGTTGTAGGAATACTTCCTAACTTAGCCCCTGATTAGTCTAGTGCTAACATAGCTTTTTGTTCTGTCTTTTCCCACCAAATGAAATATTGCCCTTCCATATCGAAATATTGATTTGAAATCTCCAAATTATTTCAAACATTTCAATTAAATTGCCCCTTACTCTTCTTAGTATAAAGGAATATAAGTCTTATCTCTGGAACATATCCTCAAATAGGAAATGGACTATCAACCATAACTGAATCTAACATTTCCCTGTTATAAAGAGCTCAGTACAAAAATGAGGAATTCCAAATATTTTAGCCTGTCACAGTAGCCCAAGGGATCGCTTAACCATATCCCTAATCAGGCAAATTAACCAAAATTGGTCAGAGAATTCTAGATAGAAGCTGATCAAAGCTTTCACAAAGAATGGGCAGTGTTTGTTTTACATCATAACACTAACTTTGATCGTCTAATCCCTATACCGCTAGTAACTGAACTTCAGCCAATCATTGACTAAAACATAAGGTCCTTCTTTTATTCAGCAACTCTGAGTATGCAACAGAGATCAGCATACAGTATACTTGACACAGAACAGAATTGCCCTTGCCATGTGACATATTCCTATAATAAAAGGCATCTGTCAGATATGGGTTGATATCCCTATACATATACATATAACATATCTGGATCCACCACAATATTCTTGTATCCAAGGCCCTTATACTCAATATGCATCTTTCACTAAGTACAGATGTAAAGAAGATATACTCAATGGCTTTATCAACATTGTTGACAAAAGTAATGAAAAGGTATCATAATATCTTTATGGAACTTACTACTTACCATAATGTGAAGGAACTGCTCCTCCTTCTTGGTTCATTTTCAAAGAGTGCAGGCCATGCTAGTTAATTTAGCCTTCTTCCTTCTCTATTTGATCCGCTAACCTAATTTTCATTCACTACAGATCATTGTTGCGCCAGGTCACCTCTCACTAATTTGTTGTTCCAATCTCCCACTATGTTGGAATATGGCCCCATAACCTGCAACCTCTCCTCTTCAGCCCTGTACTCACCACCACCTCCCACACCAACACACCCTCTGCTTCTTCAACCTCCTTTGGTTACTTTCAGTACAATACAATGGACATCAGGCACATCAGTGAGCTGCTTATTACTCCATTTAGTCCCTCAATCTTAATCTTAATTCCACTCCAGTTGCGTGGATTCTGAGGTAGCTGATGAGGCCAGTATGGGAATTCTAGACTCTGTGAGACAGGAATCATTCATCAAGGTGAGTATGTGGGTGTTATAGGAGGTGGTGCACTTCTTCTACAACTTTGCCTGGACCTCAAATGAAGGCTTCTCAGTGCCTTCCGGAATGCCCTTTCTCCACCTTGAACAGTTAAAGACTAGGAATACCCATGAGTCGATAAGGAAATTTACAAGGCAACTTTCAGAGGATCCTTTAAACATTTTCTCTGTATCCCTGGTTATCTCTTGTCATGGCAGAGCTCAGAGTAGCTATTTCAGAAATCTGGTATCAGCCATGCAAATGATTTAATCCATGTTTTGTCAGATCTCAATGTGTACCTTTATTATCAGAAGCCAGTGCTATGCAGAGAAGATAGGTTGGTAGAGAACCTTTGTTTTATACATGCTTGGAATGAAATGCATTCTCTCATACACTTCAGTGAATGAGTTGATGAAGGCTGGAGTTGAAGCTTAGATTGTATAACTGGCCCAAGGTACTTGCATACTGTGGCTCAGTGACTGAAGTTGGAGTGACCTTGGTTCTGGAGTGGAAGTAACTTAAATTTTCCCATTCATCCTGGAGATAGCTCCACTCCAGTGGGAAGCTTACTGGAGGTGAGATGCAATTTTGCAACAAGAATGATAGAAAGTAGGTTTGGAGCAGTGATTGACTCCAAAGGCCTTTGTAGGCTCAGTAAAGCCTTTGTAAGCTCGTGATTGATTCTGCTCCTTGCATTTTTGTTGGAGATGACACGTGATAAAGACAATGTCCATTGTAATCTTGATGGATTGGAATTGCACTTTTGGCCATTGGGAGGAAACAGTTGTGTAGAACCCATGTCTTACCTGTGACAGACAGCAAGGAAGACTCTCCCTAATTACTAGGGTTGGATTTATATAAGATCCTCAGGCATATCCTCTTCTTCCCAAATGTGGAAGATGAGGATCTGAATTCATGTCAGATATTGCTCTTCACCAACTTTCAGGATCATTTGTTCCCTAGAGCCTTGTTGTTTTCCCATTGAGACACAGGTTTTGCAAACTTTTATTGGTCTGTGGTAGTTGATATTGTCTTGCTGGATGGAGTCGGCAACACTCAAGTCAAGGACAGAGTATTGATTGAGGAGTCAGAAGTGTACCTTCCATCAGTGACTACCCGCCTCTTAATCCTTAATAAGTTCTTCCTCCATTCCTGGCTCTCAGCTGGTTGGACCCTTCATCTTGACATGAATATTATGTTATCAGCTGGTTCCTGGATATCCCTGCACCCTTCTCACCCACCATCTGTCCTTCAAGTCCCAAGCTTTTGTTGGACCTCAGCCTTGAGGCGTCTGTAGAGCTGGGTTCAAAATGTAGTTTCCACTCCAAGAACACCTTGTCTTTGTGGTTTACTAGCTCCTGAATCTCTGATCTTTCTCATCAAATCAGACCTATGTTTACTGGTAGAGAAGCCAAGAATCTTACAGCTGCTTATAATGAAGGACTTCAAAGCATTCCAGGTACTGTAGACAGTCTGCAGCTTCTATTGATTGAAAGTCTTCAGGTTATCTGTGATGCACTAACTAAAAAGAGCTATTTTGTCAGATCCTTGGAAAATTGATGTTTTCTTTGTGATTGTATTTTCGTTGGCACTGTTGTTCAGGGTCCATTCTGGTGGAATTGACAGACCACTTTATGCAGTGGTCAGTCCAATAGTCATCAGTACCTGTTATGACACAAGTGGGCCAACATAGAGTTATACAGAACAGAAACAAGCCCTTTAGCTCACACGGTCTGCACTGACCATCAAGCATCCATTTACACTAATCCCATGTTATTCTCTCCACATTCTCATCAACTCTACCCAGATTCTACCACACACCTACACACTCAGGGCAATTTAGGGTAGCCAACTAACCTACCAATCTGCACATCTTTGCAACGTGGGAGGAAACTGGAGAACCTGCAAGAAATCCATGCAGTCATGGGGAGGACATGCAATTTTCCTACAGACAGCACCAGAGGTCTTGATTGAACCCCAGTCACTGATGCTGTGAGGCAGCATCTCTATTAGTTTTGCCAGTGCCAAGGTGACTCGCTCTTGCAGATGCTTGCTCAGACAGTGACATGAACTAAAAGGTACCAGTGCCTAAATTGTTTCATTTGTTATATTCTGCATCTTGCTGATTCCAGGCAAATTAGATCTCAGGCTAGGAACACATTGGCAGGTATAAGGATTAATTTCTGAAGCCAAATTTCCCAGCCAGTAATTCAAGAATTGATTCTCTGACAAATTTTCCAGATATCTAAATTGGACAGCTTAGAGTAGTTAAATTATTTTCATTGTTTGGAATGTACAATGGACTATTTACCAGAAATGATAGTCTTTGGAATGCCATTGATACAGCAGATAAATCTGCTGTGATAATGTCCTCATTCTCATTGTTGAACAAAAAATAAGGAATATTTCATGCACTGGAAGAACAATATTTAAACTGGTAAATCTATAAAGTGCAGTGAATGCAGCTTTCTTAATCTTCTTCTTCAAAAAATACTCTTTTCACTGTGGCACTCTGCCAAAATCCTACTTTGATGTAAACAGCTACTGGCTGCTGGTTGAAGGCATTATATATTGTAAACGAAACTGAATTGACTTTGGATAATTTATTTTTTAGAATGTGAATGACATGAAGCCTACATGAGAGCAACTAAAAAGCAACAAGGTCTTGGGAATAGATATTGGAGAGGTTTCTTAGGGATAGGACTTATGAGCATTTGGAAAACCACAACCTAATTAGGGACAGTCAACATGGCTTTGTGCTGGCAAATTGTGTCTTACTAACTTGATTGAGTTTTTTGAGGAGGTGACAAAGGTGATAGATGAAGGTAGAGCTGTGGATGTTGTCTACATGGTTTTCAGTAAGGCATTTGATAAGGTCCCTCGTGGAAGGCTCATCCAGAAGATTAAGATGCATGGGATTCACAGTAACTTGGCTGTTTGGATTCAGAATTGGCTTGCTCATAGAAGACAGAGGGTAGTGATCAATGGGACTTATTCTGGTTGGAGGTCCATGACTAGTGGTCTTCCACAGGGATCCATACTGGAACCACTGCAGTTTGTGATATATATAAATGACATGGAAGAAGATGTGGATGGGTTGGTTAGAAAGTTCGCAGATGATACAAAGATGGGTGGAACTGTGGATAGTGTAGAAGATTGCCAAAGGATACAGTGGGATACAGATCAGTTGCTGATATAGGTGGAGAAATAACAGATGGAGTTTTATCCGGCCAAATGTGAGGTGTTGCACTTTGGGAGATCAAATGTAAAGGGACAGTACACAGTTAATGGCAGGACCCTTAACAGCGTTGATGTACAGAGGGATCTTGGGGCCCAAGTCCATAGCTCCCTGAAAGTGGCTGCACAGGTTGATAGGGTGGTAAAGAAGGCAAATGGCATGTTTCCCTTTATTAATTGAGGCACTGAGTTCATGAGTCAGGAAGTTATGTTGCAGCTTTATAAAAGTCTGGTTAAGCTGCATCTGGAGTATTGCATTCAGTTCTGGTCACTTCATTATAGGAAGGATGTGGAGGCTTTGGAGAGGGGGCAAAATAGGTTTACCAGGATACCAGCATGTGCCATAAGGAGAGGTTGGACAAACTTGGATTGTTTTCTCTGGAGCGGCAAAGGCCGAGGGGAGTCTTGATAGAAGTTTATAAGATTATGAGAAACATAGACAGAGTAGACAGCTGGTATCTTTTTCCCAGGGTTAAGGTGAGAAGGGATAAGTTCAAAGGTGATGTGCAGGGCAAGATTTTTTACACAGAGAGTGGTGGGTGCCTGGAATGCACTGCCAGGGGTGGTAGTGGAGGCAAATACGATAGAGGCATTTAAAAGGCTCTTAGAAATGCACATGAAAATGCAGTGAATGGAGGAATATGGACATTCTGTAGGCAAAAGGGATTAGTTTAGCTAAGCGTTTAATTACTAGTTTAATTAGTTTGGCACAACATCGGTGGTTGAAGCACCTGTTCCTGTGCTGTACTGTTCTATGTTCAATGGACTGGATGATGATATTGCCATTGGCAACATAGTTTTTAGTCATGGAGCTATAAAGAGATGCAACATGGAAACAGACCCTTTGGCCCACTGATTCTGCACTGACTATCAATGACCCACTTACGCTAATCCTACATTAATCCCTTTCTCTTATTAACCCCACATTCCCATCAGCTCCCCACAGAATCTACCACTCAACTATCCATCGGAGAAATTTGCAGCGGCCAATTAACCAACCTGCTTGTCTTTGGGAAGTGCAAGGAAACTAGAGCATGTGGAGGAAACCCATGCAAATGTGCAAACACTAAACAGATGGCATCTGAGGATTGAACCCGGGTCTCTAGCTCCGTGAGGCAGCAGCTCTACTAGCAATGCCACTGTGCTGCCCATGCATTTCCTCACGTATGTGGGCTTTGAACTGTCATGAAGGGCTAGGTAGCGAGATGAAAGCCCTCAATGCAAGATGTCATCCTTTGGTTTCACATGGACTAAAACATGAAGATCACATCCGTCTGTCAACTGAGCCTTAATGGATTGAACCCTAAGCATTTGTGGAACCTTTCAGAATTTAAGTCTCATGTCCTTAATTTAAGATTGATGTCACAATGCTTGAAAACCCACATGCTCTTACAGTTATTTTTTATTATTCATTATTTGCAATATGAGCATCACTAGAAAAGCTAATTGTCCAGAACAGAGTGCTTTGTGGGCATTACAGAAAACATTCAAGAGCCAACCACATCGTTGTAGGTCTGGACTCACATACAAGCCAGAATGGGCAAAGATGGAGATTCCTTCTCTCAAGGAGATTAATGAACCAGGTAGGTTTTTATGACAATCTGCTTGTTTCATTTTTTAAACTTCCAGGTTATCAATGGAATTTAGATTCCACAGCTGTCATAGTGGGATTTGATATCAGGTATCAGTATTGTCAGTCCAGGCCTCTGTGTTACTAGTTTGGTAACTTAGCAACAGTGCCATCGGCACACCCAGCCGTGGTGCTCCCTGTCAAGGAAGAAGATGAGTCATCCTCCTTTTTGAATATCCAATGCAGTAATGTAATGCAAAGTATGAAATTTTGCAGATGTCCCTAACAGAAGCCTGGGATATTCTCGAGGGACAGAAACAGTGACTGTCACTAAAAATGGCATTGTAGTTCTGGCTCTCCTTGTGAATGCTTGATGTGGCATTTCGCCATAAACACCTCTTTTGAGAAGCGGCAAGTCCGGATCCTCACTTAGGTGCACATAAGAAAACAACTTCTGTAAATCTCTTCTGGGTAAGGCCTCCTGCTGAGAGCCCTCCTCCTCCTCCTCCTCCTCCTACTCCTCCTCCTTGCTGTTCTAATAGGTTGTCCTGCTCTGCTGACCTCTCCTAATTCTCCCAATCATTCCTGAGCAGGATGGTCATCGAAGCTCCTGAATCTGAGTGCGATAGGTTTTGGCTGAAGACCAGAAGGCAGCTCCCTGTGTAGACTTCAGAAATCAGGGTGTCTGCAAACAGGAAACAGTACCTCTTCATAACAAACACTGCTGAAGTTAACTATCAACATAACTGCAAGTAATGGATGACCTTATAACTAGTACAGTGAGTGTGAGTAATGGTCCTTTCTGCCACAACATGGTGGATTCTGTTTGCATTTTTGGCGTGTCATTGACTAGATCCCTGAATAAATTTTGGCATTGACCATCTTGGCTCAAAGATTGATGTCACAGCCTACCTATTCTGCATGCTCCGTGTGCACACTTGCATTACATGAACCACCGGCCTTACCAATAGAGTGGATGGTATAAGTTTGGCTAAAACTGTGCTGTGCATCACACAGAAAAATGGAAACAAACAGCATCCATAGCACTCAGATGGGAAATGCACAAAACCAAATTACATGGCCTGAATATCTAAAATTT